>NC_064851.1:120769480-120939396 GCF_024139225.1 Suncus etruscus
AGATTTATTTGTATGAAATAAATAATGCCTTACCATGCAACCCCCACCCTACCCCAATAAAGGCTCTACACCACATAATGACACCAAAGGGATGTGGGTCTGGAATAGGTGCTGCCACAGGAAATAAGTCAAACCAGGCTGATTAGGGTGAGACATGTAACAGAGAACTTTCCACCTCAAAGAGCATGAAGAAGAGGGAAATTAAACCACCCCCAATGAGCAGGGGGAGCGAAGGCAAATGACCTATCTAGAAAATCTTTCGACCTCAGTGGGTCTTTAAAAGTTAAAGTGGAACCCATCTTTATTTAGGGTGAAAACCTATGAACCCAATATTTGGATCTTACTCTTGGCTGTCTACTCAGTTATCACTCTTTTTTTCCCCACTTGTCACTGTGTCCTACATTCAGCTGCCTAATGCTGGTCCTAGTTGATAGAAGTTCTTTAGTTTTTTTTTAATAAAGTATTTAAGCACCACAATTACAAGCATGATTATAGTTGAGTTTCAGTCATAAACAGAACACCCTCATTCACCAGTGTGACATTCTCACTGCCAATGCCCCAGGTATCACTCTTGAAGGTACCGGGAGGGTCATATGTGGTATGGTGACTTGAAACTTGTTTGGCTGCTATTAAGTCAAGTGTCCTACCCACTGTAGACTCTCCAGCCAACATGCTTTGACATTTAAAGTATAAATGCTCATATTTTAATGTTTCCTACTAGTCCATCTGCCCCTTACCTAGTTCCCATTGCAGACATAGAAGACAATGTTTACTTTCAGAGATATTTTAAACATTTATAAAACTTACAAATTTTTCTTTTTCTTGAAAGTGGAGCTGGAATAAACACAAGTTTATGTTACTTATCTTTTTTCACCAAAAGCTATATTTTGGATATAGTTTCAGATCAGAACACAAGGAGCTTCTTAATTTTATTCATGAATCATTGCATCGTTGGATGAATGGTATTGACTAATCTCTCCAAACCACTGCAGATGAACAATTTTGCTGTTAGCATAATTACCATTTGAAAAATATTGAATAAATAATATTTCACAATTTAAATTAATTTGAACATGCATAGTATATTATCTATATAATATTTTAAAAACTTTAAATCATGGCTTTAATAAAATGATTATTGTACTCATTTTAAATACATTTTGTGTTTTTAAATTTTAACATAGGTAACACAATTTGAAAAAATGAATAAAAAATAGTAAAAAAATATCTTTATTTCTCCAGTACTTCTAAATAGATATTTATCATATCAAATTCATATATGTCATTCTAGAGCTAGGGAATTCATATAAGAAGTATATGCATATTTATGTATGAATATTAATTATTCTTCTGGTGAATTATATTTCTTTTCTTCAAATAATTTATGGTATCAAAGATGTTTAAAAAGTGAAGACTGTGCTGTAGAGATTGTATAGGTCTAGGTCTTGGAGCATACTGCTGATATTTGCCTAAATGTACTTTAAAGATTCAATTCTTATCCCAAACTCTTTGATCATGTTTGAATTGACTTTTATGTAAGTTATGAGATATGGATCTAGGTTTAATTTCTTAGGCATGATTATGCAAATGTCCCAACACCATTTATGAAGAGTTGGTATTTATTCCATTTCAAAGGAGCTCTAAACTCTATCATCAAAGAATACATGACCCTACACAGGGAAAGTGTTCTTGGACATTATGTTCTGACCTATTGGTCAGAGAATATATCACTATTACAGTAGCAACTGTTTGGATCACTATGGCTTTCATATTATGAAGCACAGCTTCACATTTTGTAATAAGACGCTTCCCAGTTTCTTACTTTTTCTGGTTGTAGCAATTCAGTGTCTTTTGATTCCACACAAACTTTTTAGTTTACTTTTCTAAATATTTAAATAATATTTTATGAATTTATATAATGATTGCATTGAATTTATATAGTAGTTTTGATATGATTATAATTTGAAATATTTATTCTTCTAATCCCCTATTTTCTTTTCTTTCTTTTTTTTTTTTTTTTTTTTTGGTTTTTGGGTCATACCCAGCAGAGCTCAGGGGTTACTCCTGACTCTATGCTTAGAAATTGCCCCCGACAGGCTTGGGGGACCATATAGGATCACGGGATTCGAACCACTGTCCTTATGCATGCAAGGCAAATACCTTATCTTCATGCTATCTCTCTGGCCCTATATTTTCTAAAGACTTCTATTCCTTAAGTGTTATGAAGTTTGCATGATATAAGTCTCTCACCTCTTTTATTAATTTGACTTAAGGTTTTGGGACACTATTTTAAGTGAAATAGACTCTGATCTTTCTCATATGATTCATTATTTGTATGTAGGAATGCTACTGACTTTTGTGTTATTACTTGATATCTAGTCACATTGCTGTATTGGTTGTTTACTTCCAGAAGCTTTTTTTTTCTGCACCTTTAGGGTTTTTAATATATATCATTATGTCATCTGCAAATAAAAATGATTTGACTTCTTCCAATTTGAATGCTTTCTATCTCTTTCTTGCCTGATAACTGTTGCTAGGACTTCTAATACAGTGTTGAGTAAGAATGGGGATAATGGACATCATTGCTTTGTGCCTGACCTCAGAGGGAATTTTTTCAATTTTTACCATTAATAATAATGTAGGGGAGCTGAAACAGTAGGTTGTTTGTCTTGACTGCATTCAACCCAGATTTGGTCCTCAGCATCCCATATGGTCTCCTGAACCTGCCAGGAGTGATTTCTGAGTGCAGAGCCAGGAGTAACTCCTGAGTGTAGTCAGATGTGGCCCAAGAACCAAGAAAAAAAATGTAGGCTATAGTGTTTTTATAGATAGCTGTTGCTATCTTGAGGAAGGTTCCTTTCATTGCTTTTTTATTTAGGGTTTTATATCATGAGTGGATGAGAACTGTTGTTTTAAGTTGATCATATCAGGCCACTACTCATAATACGCCAGCTGTACAGGATATTCTCTTTGCCTTGCATTGTTATTTGAGTATACCAAAGTAATTGGCACCTCATTACTCATTTGTGTTAACAGATGTAAGGTTAAATAATGTCTGAGAAATAGGAACATCACATCTTACTACCCTGATATAAGAGATCTATGTAGTAATATTTTTGGTTTGGGGTTAAGAGAATAGACAGGTCTGAAATGGGGCTAATCTCTAGACTAGAGGGAGGATACAAAGGCACAGCACAGATGGCTACTCCATTTTGCAGGCCGATGGCTGCAGTGATTCAGGGCATGGTAAAACTTTTTAATAAGGAATTCTCTTTAGAGGAGCATTGACAGAGGAAAGTGGATATTTTTGAAGGGATTGATGTTGAAACACTGTATTTCTGAAGACCAATCATGAATACCGTTAATTTCATGATGACAAAATTAAGAAAAAGAAATTTTCTTTCCTTCTGTGTCAAGATATTTTTTTAATTTTATTGTTATTTTATATTACATTTAGATCATTTGAGTATATATATTGTGTTAGATATGACATATTTTAGTTTATAAAGTATATTAAATATAATATAAGTTTATAATATTGCATTTAATAAATTTTTTCTTGTTAGAAAACTTGAGAATTTAGAAATTTATGTATTGGTTACATGTGCAAGAGTAGATATATACTATAAAAATAATCTGAAAACAATATAATTAATTACTATCTCTGTTTTTTTTAATTTCTTGCAATAAGAATTTAATTTCTTTTTTTTTAACTCTTAATACAGTGTTTATTATGATAATGTCTTTTTAATTTTTATTTTGATCATAGTGGCTTACATATTGTTGACAATAATATTTTAGGTACATATTTACATAAAATCAGGGGGCATTCCCATCACCAAATTGTCCTCCCTACACCTCCGTTTCTGTCCTACCTCCCATTTCCTTTTCCCTCACCCCAGGGCGGCTAGAATATGTGGTCCCCTCTGTATCCAACCCACTACTTAGTAGTCTTGCACCTGTTTGGTCTTGATGCCTCCCTTATTTCCCCCTCTAACTGGAGGCAGGACTAGCTAGTTCAAGTTGCGTGGTTTTATAAAAACATTTTGACTACAAATTTTATATACTTTTATATAGGAAATTAGATTCAAACTTCAAAATTTAGTAGCAACTTTTGCAGTAGAAATACAATTCTCAAACATTCACAATCTTTGCTGATTTCAAGGTTAATTCAAGATGCTTACATCATTCATATAATGCAACATATTACTTTTATATATTATAAATGTTATTGTACATACTACATATATGCATGTGTATATGTATAGGTGTTATTAAATTTTGTGTTTTCCCAGATGACCAGCATTTGCCATAACAAGAGTATTTAACAAATATATATTATCATTCAACTTATATAACATTATATACAAAAATCTGTAATCTCACATTGTTTTATTTGTGGGGTAGCCATATCTGATGAGATTCAGGGATTATTCCTGACTCTGCTCAGTTGTTACTGTTGGTGGTGCTTGAGGAACCAAATAAGATTCCATGCAAAGCAGTTATCTGAATGTTACATTGTGTATTTGAACCCAGGATCTTCAAACTTTATAGTAGACTAAAAGAAGCAGAATTCTACAAAATGTTTTTATCAAGTGTGTTTTGCTTGATAATGTTTTAATTATAAAGGATTGTTAAAATTCTTGAAGAGAAGAAATAAAATTAATAATCATATCAAAGTGTTTTTCCCTTAAGATATATTTTATTTTAGGTAATAGAATATTTGGGGAAAGAAAATCTATATAGTGCCGCATTATTATTTAAAATTTATGTTTTTTTTCTTTGTTTCCAGTATGTAGTGACCTGGAGTTCAGAGAAGTGGCAAACAGACTAAGGGATTGGTTCAAAGCCCTTCATGAAAGTGGAAGCCAAAACAAGAAGACTAAAGCCTTACTGAGGCCTGAGAGAAGCAGTAAGATTTCTAAATTTGTTGTGTCATTGTCTTTGGTGTGAAGTTTTATTTCTAATGAGCCATATAGATCAAAACATATTTCAGAATATATCCTCAAGTAGATGCTCAGCAAATGTCACAACAATGTACATGCCAATAGTTTGCAAGAAAATAAAGCACATGTTGCAAATCTTATTGACAGAAAAGAAAATCTTCCTTCAGAGAGAACTTTCTACTTCCTGTTTAATGTAAAAAGTAGGAATATATATTTGGTGTTTTTTATTTATTTATTTATTTATTTATTTATTTTGGTTTTTTGGGGGGCCACACCGGGTGATGCTTAGGGGTTACTCCTGGCTACGTGCTCAGAAATCGCTCAAGGCTTGGGGGACCATATGGGACTCCTGTCCATCCTTGGTCAGCCGCATACAAGCCACCATTCAGCCTCTATATTTGGTGTTTTAATAGAAGTGGTAAATTATAGAACAACAAAGGGAATGAAAGGAAGAATTTGATAATATTTTGATATTTAGAAACTCAGTCCTACCTGGACCACAAATTAAACTTTTCTTGATTTCTTTGCAGACAATTTATAATTTGATTCAAACACGATCATACTCATGGTTATTATTTAGTGGGACTCAGCAAATAAAAACTCTAAGTAGGGGGAAATTAGGGTCATACAATATTTACACAATTCTTTCGTCAGCTATAAAACTACTAAAATGTTTTCTATTTCTCACTGATACAATATGCCATTTTGGATAAGATTTTGGTAGAAGTTATTTTCTTAGGATTACATTTACATGTTCATCAATACAATATTTATTTTGTATTTAATGCATGTAATATATATTGACTCGAGCATAAAGTGAGGGTTCTTTCAATTATTAAGCATTTGCTCAAGAATTCTTGAAGAGGACACTAATGATGAGCGTCTCAGATTTGACAAAAAAAATAACAACAGAAAAGCAGCATGTTTTCTCTTTACCTTATCATGTGATATGGTCCAAACAGTCTCACAAGTAATCCTCATTAGTAGTTTTAAGGAAGTCAATCATAATATGACATGTTCAGCCAGAATCAATAGTTTCTTGATTGTTAGTTCAGTTTTCTTTATTTTTAATATTTTGTTTGGATTCTGGGTCACAACCAGTAGTGCTCAAGGCTTAATTCTGACTCTAAGTTCATGGATCACTCCTGATAAAATCAGGGGTCTGTGGGATGCCATTGATCATAATTTGAGCCCTGTGCCAGGCAAATGTCCTACCTGTTATACTATATCTCCTAACCCTTAATTATTTTAAATGACTCATTTATTTTCTTCTCATCAAAAGATATTTTATATTTTTATCCTTTTGTATTCATGAATTTTATTTATTTTCATAATATCTTAATAAGCATTAAATTAAAAATATAGCTATCACCAATAGACTTAATACTCTTGAAAATGCTCACCTCTGAAGAAGTGCCCTCAGGGAACAATGTGGAGAGATGAAGTAATGAAATTTTCTTATACATGGATGGACATGGAAACTATTATGCTGAGTAAAATAAGTCAGAGAGATAAAGATAAATACATAATTGTTTCATTCATCTATGGGTTTTAAGAAAAATTAAAGACATTATTGTAATAGTGCCCAGAGACAGGAGATATGACAATTCACAATATGAAGCTCACCACAAAGAGTGGTGAGTGCAGTTAGAGAAATAACTACACTAACAACTATCATGGCAATGTTAATGAGTGAGAGAAGTAGAATGTCTGTCTCAAATACAGTCAAGGGGAGGAAGAAGAGGGAGATGTGGGGCATTGGTGGTGGGAATGTTGCACTGGTAAAGGGGGATGTTTTGTTTATGACTAAAAGCCAACTACAAACATGTTTGTAATCATAGTGCTTAAATAAGGACATTATTTAAGGAAGAAAAAATAAAAATGATAGTATAATAATAATACCTAGAGAGAATAGATAAGAAGCTTATCACAAAGATAATAAGTGCAGTTAGAGAAATAACCACACTAACATGACAATATAGAGAGAAATACAATGCCTGTCTCAAAGACAGACATGTGGGGGGGTAGGAAATGGAAGAACAATAATTGTGTGAAAGTTGCACTGGTTAAGGGAGGGTGTGCATTTTATGATTAAAATCCAATTATGCACATGTTTGTAACCATGGTTCTTAAATTAAGAAATTATTTCAAATATACTCTTGAAAATGTTTTATATATATATATATTGACACATTTATTCTCATGAAGTTTAGAAAGAAATTATAGTGTTTGGGGACAAAGAGATAGAATATTGGATAAGGTAATTGCCTTGTATATGGCCTACCTAGGTTCAATCCCTGAAACCCAGGTTGTTTCTGACTCTTCCAGGAGTGGTTTTTTGAGCATAGAGCCAGGAGTAAGCCTTGAACACGGCTAGGTGTAAACCAAAAACCAAAAAAAAAAAAAAAAAAAAATTATAGGTCTTCTTCCTATCTTTTCAGTCAATCTATATTATATGTTTGATCCATGTTAATTTTTAATGTCTTAATAGTAATAATCCTGAACTGATAGAAATAGTACATAAATATATTTGTTCAATATTATGTAGCAAAACACTTGTATCAGTGTAAAGTTTTCTTCCAAACCCTTACCTAATAAGTGTTTTAAATTTGATGTTCAATGAGGACCAGGAGGACAAGTCCATGGTAGGAAGTTTGATCCAAAGAGTGGGAAGTAAAGTTAAGGCCAAAAAGGGTCCACCATGACAATGATAGTTGGAAGTGATCACTCTGGATATGAACTACAGATGAAAAGGGATAAAGTGATATGCATGGAACATCTTTATTAACAATAGTGCAAACCACATTGCCAAAAGAGAAAATGAGAGAGAGAGAAAGAATTAAAATATCCAGGGCCCAGAGAGATAGCACAGCAGCGTTTGCCTTGCAAGCAGCCGATCCAGGACCAAAGGTGGTTGGTTCGAATCCAGGTGTCCCATATGGTCCCCCATGCCTGCCAGGAGCTATTTCTGAGCAGATAGCCAAGAGTAGCCCCTGAGCACTGCCGGGTGTGGCCAAAAACAAACAAACAAACAAACAAACAAACAAACAAAATATCTGCCCTAATGGCAGACAGAGGGATGGTTGAGAGGAAAACTAGGGACACTGGTAGTGGAAAATGTGCATTGGTGAATGGCAGTGTACATTGTATGACAGAAACTCAATTATGAACAATTTTGTAATCACAGTACTTTCCTTTTTAAAAAAATAATGGTCATATCTGTCCTCCCAATAATAATCTGTAAATACTTTTATGTCCCTCAATTTATCTGTTAAATTTGCTTTCAACTAGTGAATTAATGTATATCTAGACAGATATGAAAAGAGAGATTATAGAACTCTCATTATACTGCCTATTATTGCTCATAAATAATTATAAGTAATTCTCTTTGTAGCCTTTCTTGTAATAAATGAGAAACTCCTAAATTACTGTGTTAATTGCAATATGTTCCTAAGGAGTTGAATATCTTTGGAGAATTAAAAAAAAAAAAACAATATAAAAGGTCGGAGAGATAGCATGGAGTTTAGGCATTTCCTTGCATGCAGAAGGACAGTAATTTGAATCCCGGCATACGCTATGGTCCCCTGAGCCTGCCAGAAGTGATTTCTGAACTTAGAGCCAAGAGTAACCCCTGAGTGCTGCCAGGTGTGACACCAAAACAAAAAACAAATAAACAAACAAAAACCAATGTGTACAAAATTATTTATATTGCTTCAGGAACTCTCAACACATTTCCCAATGGAAGTTTTCCATTAGAGTAGATGTGTTACCATAGATGAGAAATGTCTGACCTAGCTTTTCAGATGAGTATGCTCTTGGATTACTTTTCCCTAATTCTATTATATTTAATTTGCAAACTAAACTGCATATATTATATTATTCTCCTACATTTTTCCATATCTATTACTCATTCTTCACATATGATTTATGTCACATTATTTTTGACTGTCTAATATGATGAAAACATGTTCATTTTAATTTTCTGTGATGGACTCATATGAACATTGGTTTTTCACAATCAATAACTATACCTACTAGACTACCTAAACCCAAGGAAATAAGAATCTTTTTTGGTTTTAGTTATGGGAACACACCTGTCAGTGCTTAGGACTAATTTCTGGCTCTTCACTCAATAATGTTCCTAGTAGGATCAAGGGACTAAAGAAGTGACAAGGATCAAACTCAAAATGGCTGCAGTTAATGAATGTGCCCTACCTACTGTAATTTGGTTCTGGCCCAGAAATAGAGACTTTCGTTTTACATTTTAATTGTCAAGTCTAGTATAGCTTAACCCATATGTTATCTAAAGAAAATTAAGTGAAATTAGTGAATGGATAAAGCAAAGAAGCACTTAGAATATTACACTTTGAAGACAAAATCAGATAACCATTGTTCTGTTTATTGTTTTTTTCTTTCTCCAGTATTATTTACTATAACATGAATGGGCTTTTATTTTTTATTTGTGAACTGATTATTTATTAATATTTTGTCCATTACAATGATTTTGTAGTTAATTTTTAAGTTTGTATTGCAATAAGAACAATTTCTAGCAATGGAAGAAATATATCAAAATATATGAGTATTTTTTTAATTAGAAAGAATAATCATTGTTGCTTGATTGCTTTTCAAAAATTCTAAGATATTTCTAATTTCTAGCAGCAAGGCTTAAGTTAACTGTTACTTTATATCCTGCATGGAATGATGGATGGATGGATGGATGGATGGATGGATGGATGGAATGATGGATAGATGGGTGGATGGACAGATAGATAGACAATTATATATATATATATAAATTTTATATATAAGCTTTATATATAAAATGTTTTATATATACACACATCATTCTTTAATTTTCAATTTGATGAACACATCATTTTATTTTAAAATCTTAATTATATTTTCTGAGTTGTGCTCAGGGTTTATTCCTGTATTTTTGCTCAAGGATCACAATCAGAGGACGATATATAATGCCAAGGACTAAATAAGGGTAGGACACATGCAAAGCAAGCTGTCCTATATTTTCTTTTTAAATAGTGTATTTGAATGTTAAATTAGAGTGGGACAGATAGAGTGATGTAAGCAGTAGTACAACACAACAAGATTGTAATAGTTTAATAAAGTTAATTATCACAGTCAGTTTAAACATTAACCATTAATTGTTTTTATTTTTAATTTTTAAAACAGGAATTTCTAAATAAGAGAGTTTACTTAGTTCTGAGTGAGATTATGGCATGAGAGCAAGCATCTTCTGACATGGAAAGAAGAAAAAAGCCTATCCAGGGATTCCTTTAGAAGAGTAGCAATTTTGTGGAGGATGAATTAAGTCTTTAGCTTAGACCAAATCCAAATTATGGGCTGGTTGACCTATCAAGTATTGACAGAGCCGTGTTGAGGTGCATGTCCAAAGAGTACCAGCTAAAAGAGACCTGAAAAAAAAACACCTCAAGACACATTCTAGTCACAATGATGAATCTTGTGGATAGAGATAGAATACTGAAAGGAGCAAGATCAAAAAGGGATATTACATTCAAAGGAGCAGCAGACTTACAGCAGACATGTCACAAGAAACTATCAAGGCCAGAAGACAGTGGTGGAATATTGTGACAAGACTGAATTAAATGGATGCTTCACCTAGAATAACTCATGTTCAGGTTTGAAAGAAGAACACATAGCTTCACGGATAAGCAACAGCTCAGGAAATTCACAGATGTAAAACCAGCCTTAAAGGAAAAACTGAAAGGTCTACTTTAAGACAAGAGAGACCACCAGACACACCAAACTTATACATAAAAATGACAATCATGTGCTCGCTTCGGCAGCACATATACTAAAATTGGAACGATACAGAGAAGATTAGCATGGCCCCTGCGCAAGGATGACACGCAAATTCTTGAAGCGTTCATATTTTTAATAAAAAAAATGACAATCATCTCCCACAATGTCAATGGATGAAATGCACCAATTAAGAGACACAGAGTGGGTAAATGGATCAAAAAGATGAACCCAACCTTCTGGTGCCTACAAGAAACATATCTGAATAGTCAGAACAAATATAGACTCAAAGTCAAAGGCTGGAGGAAAAGCATCCAAGCAAACAACATCCTTAATAAAGCTGGAGTGGCCATATTAATATCAGAAGACACAAACTTTAGACTCAGAAAAGTAGTAAAGATCAATGATGGACACTTCGTACTAATCTAGGGATATGTGCAACAGAAAAAAAATCGCACTACTAAACATATAGCACCCAATGAGAGAACAGCAAAATATCTAGTACAATTTTTGACAAATTTGAAAGAGGACATCAATAATAACACACCCTGTCAACACTTGATAGGTCAACCAGACTGAAACCCAACAAAATATACTAGAGGCCTAGTTGATATATATAGGACACTCCATCCTCAGAAACTTGGATACACATTCTTCTCCAATGTACATGGTTTATTCTCCAGGATAGACCACATGCTGGCACTTTATTAAATCAAGAGGATAGAAATTTTGCAGGCTACCTTTGCTGACCACAAGGCTCTGAAATTAGATGTGAAATACAAAGGGACACAGTGGAAGAACTTTAACAACTAGAAATTAAACAGCCTGCTACTGGACAACCAGTAGGTCTGAGATGAAATCAAAGAAGAAATTAAAACTTTCCTGGAAACAAATGACAATGAAGACACAAACTATCATAATCTGTGGGACACAGCAAAAGTGGTACTGAGAGGAAAATTTATAGCTTTGCAAGCACACATCAGGAAGGAAAAAGGGACATACCTCAATAGCTTAATGAAGCAGTTTATAAAATTATAAAATGATCAACTAAAGAAACCAAAAATAGGGAGACAGATGGAAATAAGAAAGCTTAGAGCAGAAATTAATGAAGTGGAATCCCAAAAAACCATCTGAAAGATCAATGAAAGCAGACGTTCATTCTTTGAAAAATAAACAAAATTGATAGATTATTGGCAAAACTCACAAAGAAAGAGAGAAACTAGATTAACTCGTATTAGTAATGAAAATCGGGAGATCACTACAGATATTGCAGAGATTTAAAGGTTAATCAGAGACTAATTTGAGAAACTCTATGCCACTAAACATGATAACCTGGAGAAATGGTTAATTTTTTGGACTCTTATAACCTCCCATGGTTGAATAAGGAGGATGTAGCATATCTAAACATCACCATCAATATTGAGGAAATTGAAATGGTAATCAAATGTCTGCACAAAAACAAAATCCCAGGCCCAGATGGATTAACTAATGAATTCTTTTAAACCTTTCAAGAGGAAATACTACCAATCCTGGCCAGGCTCTTTCGTGAAATTGAAAAAACAGGAATACTTCCAAATAGCGTTTATGAAGCCAACGTCACCTTGATACAAAAACCAGACAGAGATGCTGCCAAAAAAAAAGAAAATTACAGACTAATATCCCTTATGAACACTTATGAAAATATCCTCAACAAAATCTTGGCAAATAGGATCTAATGCCTCATCAAGAAGATCATTCACTACAATCAAGTACTGTATTTTCTGACATATAAGACGACTTTTGAAACAATAAATAAAGTCAATCAAAAATTAGGGGTCATCTTATATGCCAACTATATCCCAAAAAATGTTTCAATATGCCGCTAAACGAAAATTGTCTGAATATTGCCACAAAACGAATTTTCCAACTTGATCCTGCACCAATCACTGTAAGGCTGCTCAAACCGCCTCTCTAACTCAGCCAATCCAAGCAGGCTTTTCATGCATGCAAATTAGACAATGTTCTGTACCCAAAACTACACTGTAAAAAGCCTGCTCAGATTGCCAGAGAGGACATCTATTACAGTATAATCTTTGGACCTTTGCTTGTTGTGATTGGCTCACTGTGGAAGAAACAGTTGTAGCACAAGAACATTCTGCCTTATACAGCAAATATAGGCCTAAACCTATGTTTTAACTGTAAAATTAGGGGTCGTCTTATACGCTGGAAAATACAGTAGGTTTCATCCCAGGAATGCAAAGATGCATTTACATCAGTAAAGCTATCAAGATAATGCACAACATCAGCAATAAAAATAAAAATCACATGATCATATCAATAGACGCAGAGAAAGCATTTGATAAGGTCCAACACCCATTTTTTATTAAAATTTCTCTTCACAGTGGGAATGAAAGAAACATTTATCAATATAAGGCCATCTACCACAAACCAATGGCAAATATTATCCTCAATGGAGAAAAACTAAAAGGCTTTCCTCTAAATTCTGGTATAAGACAAGGCTGTCCTCTCTCACCACTCCTATTCAACACAGTACTGGAATTGCTTGCTATATAGTGGTTAGGCAAGAAAAAGATATCAAGGGAATCCAGATAGGAAAGGAAGAAATCAAGCTCTCATTGTTTGCTGATGACATGATACTTAGAAAACCCTAAAAACTCTACCAAAAAGTTACTAGAAACAATAGATTCCTATAACAATGTTGCAGGCTACAAAATTAACACAAAAAATCAGTGGCCTTTTTATACACCAATAATAATAGGGAATAAATGGACATTAAGAAAACAAACACATTCACATTAGTGTCACACAAACTCAAATATTTTGGAGTAAACTTGACTAAAAACGTGAAGTATCTATAAAAAGAAAATTATGAAATCCCTCTCCAATAAATAAGAGAGGACACGAGGAAATGGAAACACATACCCTGCTCATAGATTGGCAGGATTATTATCATTAAAATGGCAATACTCCCCAATGCATTGTACAGATTTAATGTGATCCCTCTAAAGATACCCATGACATTCTTCAAAGAAGTGGATCAAACACTTCTGAAATTTATTTGAAACAATAAACACCCTCGACTAGCTAAAGCAATTCTTGGGAAACAGAATATGAGAGGCATTACTGTACCCAATTTTAGACTGTATTACAAAGCAATAGTTATCAAAACATCATGGTATTGGAATAAAGACAGACCCTCAGATCAGTGGAATAAGCTTAAGTACTCAGAGAATGTTCCGTAGACATACAATCACCTAATTTTTTATAAGGGAGCAAGAAAACTAAATGGAGCAAGGAAAGCTTCTTCAATAAGTGCTGTTTGTACAACTGCTTAGAAATTTGCCAAAAAAAAAAAAAAAACAAACTTAGACCCCCAGTTAACACCATGTATGAAGGTAAAATCCAAATGGATTAAAGACCTTGATATCAGACCTGAAACCATAAAGTATATAGAACATGTCGGTAAAACACTCCATGACATTGAGATTAAAGGCATCTTTAAGGAGGAAACAGCACTCTCTAAACAAGAGGAAGCAGAGATAAACATATGGGAATATATTAAGCTGGGAAGCTTCTGCAACTCAAAGGAAATAGTGCCCAGGATACAAGGGCCACTGAGTGGGAAAAACAACTCACCCAATATCCATCAGATAAGGGATTAATCAAAAATATACAAGGCACTGACAGAACTTTACAAGAAACAATAAAACATCTAATCCCATCAAAAATGGGGAGAAGAAATGAACAGACTTCGATTAAAAAAATGCAAATGGACAAATGGCTAGTGAAAAAAATCTCCACATCACTAATCATCAGGGAGATGCAAATGAAAACAACTATGAGGTGCCATCTCACGCCACAGAGATTGGCACACATCACAAAGAATGAGAACAAGCAGTGTTGGCAGGGATGTGGAGAGAAAGGAATTCTTTTTCACTGCTGGTGGGAATGCCTTCTAGTCCAACCTTTATGGAAACAATATCAGAAATTCCCCCCAAAAGCTGTAAATTCAGCTTCTATATGACCAGCTGTACCACTCCTAGGAATATACTCTAAAACATAAAAATACAATGCAAAAATCCCTTCCTCACACCTTTATTCATTGAAGCGCTGTTTACAATAACCAGACTCTGGAAACAACCAAGATGCCCTTCAACAGATGATTTCCAGAGAAACTGTGCTACACAATGGGATATTATGCAGCCATCAGGAGAGATGAAATTTTTCTATACATGGATGTACATGGAATCTATTATGCTGAGTGAAATAAGTCAGAAGGAGAGATAGAGGCAGAATAGTCTCACTAGTCTATGGGTTTTAAGAAAAATAAAAGACATTTTTTGCAATAATTCTCAGAGACTAATAGAGGAGGACTGGAAGGTCCAGCTCACAACATGAAACTCACCACAAGGAGTAGTGAGTGCAGTTAGAGAAATAACTACACTGAGAACTAGCATAACAATGTGAATGAATGGGAGAAGTAGAAAGCCTGTCTAGAGTACAGGCGGGGGTGGGGTGGGGAGGAGGGAGATTTGGGACATTGGTGGTGGGAATGCTGCATTGGTGAAGGGGGTGTTCTTTACATGACTGAAACCCAACTACAATCATATTTGTAATCAAGGTGTTTAAATGAAGATATTAATAAAAAAGAAAATGTATAATTATATATTTTTTATTTTAATTATATTTAATTTATAAAATATGCTAAAAATTGGTATGCTGGGCATAAGAGATATTTATATGGGGAAAAGTACTTGCATTATATATGCCTAACCTGGATTTAATCACCAGAAACTCATATGTTCCCCTGAGCATATCAAGAATGATTCATGAGTATAGGATCATTAAGTACTGAGCACAGCCATGCATGACCAAACAACCGGTATAGCCACGAATTACTATATACTTACTAATAAACCAAAATATATACAATGTAAAATATATTTCAACTACACATTAAGAAACAAGTATATACAACTTTAAGTTAAGGTAAGGTGTTTTTAAGATTTATACAGTGATTTACTGAAAACATAAATTTGGCAGAAAAATATAGTTTTAATTATTGATAGATCTGGAAAAATACTTTTGAAATTTAATTTAGCTTATTACAGGGCAGAATTAGTATAGTTTCAATAAATCTTGTTGCTATTTTTATTTTGGAATATGATTTGTATTTTATGATTTTAAAAATATTTATTTATGATGAAAAGATAAATATTATACCTATATAACTCTGCTATAAACTTTACACTACTAAAATATTTTGCTACTCTAAGAAAATATTTTCAATTGTGGTGAAAAATAGTAAAATGGTGTTCTACATAGGATGGACCATGGTTCAAATCCTGGCATCCCATATGGTCCCCTGAGCCTTCCAGGAGTGACTTATGAGCGCAGAGTCAGGAACAACTCTTGCGCACCACCAGGTGTGTCCCAAAAATAAAAATAAATAAATAAATAAATAAATATATTGGTGTTCTTCTAGTTACTTAGTTTTTGTTGTCAAAAACAATAAGAGTAAGACAATATTGCAAATGACAAATCATAATAGCCATTGCATAAAGGATTGTACATTGTTTTCCAAATATTATGTTTACCTAAATCTTAGAAACTGTGTTTATGTTAAATGCTTTGAATTGAAAAAAGAGATCAGCAGTGTTAGAATTGCTTTAAAAATTAAGCAGATGGTAAAGCTTGCTGTAGTTTTATAGCAATTTAAGTCCATAAAATAATGCTTTGTCTCCTTTGTTGACAGAGTATAACAGAAATCTTAAAATGTATTTTTAGTAATAATAAGATGATGTAATTATAGCCCTAGCCTTTCATCAAAGTATCATTATACTATAACAATATTTGTTAGAGGCATTGTCTACTAAATACATTGCATGGAATGGTATCATATAAATATCATAATATATTTTATTTCAGTTGTAAATCCTTAAAAATGAAAAAATAGCAACAAAGTGTATAGATTTATGACTGTTTTGGTGGGTTAAATTGTATCTATCTTTGTTTAATAAGCGTAAAATTCCTTTGTTTTTGCCAGTCTCAAATGTATTAAGATGTTAGAAACATATGCAAAATTCTCAGATTAAAAGTCTGGTCCAGATTAAGTTAATATCTTGTTTTTGCTTCTCTACACAACAAATGATCTCCTTAATCAGAGAAAATGATAGCATTACTTAAACCCCCAGGGTAAATGAATACATTCTGATGTCTCACCAAGACATTGCTCAAGTCATGCTGTCTTCACATTGAGAGGAAGATTGATTTTGGAATCAGAGGGCTTGAAAATAATTCCCCATTTTAATACAATTAGGAACCTGCAAGTTATAGTAGAATACTTTGTCTATTGAAAACATGAATTTTAAACTTGTTAGATACAATTATCTTTGGTTTCAAGTAGCAAAATAAAAAATCCAGGTCTACAAACATGTTTGTAATTAGAGTGCTTAAATAAATATAATATTTTTTTAAAAATCCAGGTCAATTTTTGTTTTACTTATAGAGGAAAAATCCATAGTAGGATTAAACAAACATGCCTCCTTATAATAAAAGGATATAGTTTGGTCTCACTGATAACATTTGTCTAACATACATATCAAAATACTATCTATGATTATACAAGACAAAGTAGATTTAGAACTAAATGAAATGAAACCATTAGTTTTTATTATAAGAATAAAAAGTCCACAATGGAATATTATGCAGCTGTCAAGAGAGATGAAGTCATGAAATTTTCCTATACATGGATGTACACAGAATCTATTATGCTGAGTGAAATAAGTCAGAGAGAGAGAGAAAAACGCAGAATGGTCTCACTCATCTATGGGTTTTAAGAAAAATGAAAGACATTCTTGCAATAATAAATTTCAGACACAAAAGAGAAAAGAGCTGGAAGTTCCAGCTCACCTCAGGAAGCTCATCACAAAGAGTGATGAGTTTAGTTAGAGAAATAACTACATTTTGAACTGTCCTAATATTGAGAATGTATGAGGGAAATGTAGAGCCTGTTTAGAGTACAGGCGGGGGTTGGGTGGGGAGGAGGGAGATTTGGGACTTGGGTGATGGGAATGTTGCACTGGTGATGGGTGGTGTTCCTTTTATGACTGAAACCCAAACACAATCATGTATGTAATCAAGGTGTTTAAATAAAAAAAAAAAAGAATAAAATGTCAGAAGCCGGAGAGATAGCATGGAGGTAAGGCAACCTTCTTGCAAGCAGAAGGTTGGCGGTTCGAATCCCGGCACCCCATATGGTCCCCTGAGCCTTCCAGGAGCAATTTCTGAGCATTGAGCCAGGAGTGACCACTGAGCAATGCTGCGTGTGACTCACAAACCAAAAAAAAAAAAAAAGAATAAAAAGTCAGATTTAAGGCTACAGATAAATAAAAGTATATAGAGGTGATATCTATGTAAGCATAAAAATAAATCAATATATTTTAAACATCTGGAGTAGTGTATACTACTGGGTGAATTTGAGAGTTCTTGAATAGTATTATATGATCACCAAAACAAATGATTTAATTTTAGTTTCATGTACATTGGTTTACAGTACTATTAATGATAGGATTTGATGTTTAATAAAATACCCCAGCAACCCCTCCCTCTCCTTCAGGGCCAAGCCTGGTTAATCAGGCCCTGGGGGGAGGGTGGGGGAATGAAATTCCTCCCCTATGCATACTGGACCCCATTCAGGAGTTCTTTTCTTACTACTATTCATTTTCAGCGCCCGAAGCGACATATATACTTTTTAACAACACCCAAAAATATTTTTAATTCTCAAAATATTTTTAATTCTAAAATCAGTGTATATGTAGATGTTTCTTCCTATACAGTGGTCCTCTCTGACTGCCAAGCCTAATTCATCAACAATTGATCTATGCAATGTATTTAACCCATCTGATATATTTCCCCTCCTCCACACAAAGCCCCTTCTACTCCCTCATTTCCAATGCAGATTCGTTATCTTCCCCTTAATTAACCCTCTTTACCCTCAGTTGTTTAATTTGTTAGGCACCAAGACTGATCTCCTACCCCAACAGATTCTGCCCTTTTCACACCCCTACAAAGCTCATTATTACTCCTTAACTCTCTCACCCCCAACCATCAGTACCCCACATTTACCCTTTTTAACTTCAGTACTACACAGTCCTAATCACAGACCAAAGTCTTGCATTGGATTTAACAACCCCAGTATTTCAAAAGACATACAATGGACACATATGTATTTTGAATATTTTGTGTGTATTTTATTTAACAGCTGTAACTCTTTCTAAATATTCTTTTACCATGACGATTCTACCCACTTTTTATCTTGTCTTCTCTTTGTGAGCTGTTCAATAAGGAATTTTGGTGGAAGAGTCCCTTAATTTAATGCTTATGATTGAACCATGTCATTGAGATGGTTGGTCTTGTTCTTATGGCCCCCATATGCGCCGATAATGTCATGTGGCATTGTTCCTTCTTTGCATAGGTACGTTAAAATGGGAAAATACTATGCATACAAATAAGTTTTTATCTAATAGAGGTTGGAACACAGAAATCTCCTAGTGCAATGGGACCTTACACCTTAAACATTGATATAATGACCAGGCACAGGTTTCAGAAGAATGGGCATCCTCCATTCACCGCTGAACCAGGGAAGCTATCTACAAAACATCCAAGGTTTTTTATAACAACATCTGGAAGCATTCCTCTACCAGGGAAGACCCTACCACTGCTCTGACATTGGCCTGCTCAAAAGAGACTTCCCTTAGCACTAAGAAGACTTGACAACAACAATGACCCGCTCTACAGCACAGGGTTCTCTGCATTGCCCATTAAGTGTGAGGTGAAACAAGAGGATGCTCTGCACCATCCTGACTGCAATATAGGATATGCAGATTCCAGAATCCTTAATACAGAAACATGACACCAACAACAGAGTCTGTGTGAAAAACAAAAGTGTATTGGCACTACAGACAATGATCTGGATTGAACAAACTAGTTTGCCTGGAGCCTAGAGTTGGTCTTATGCCAGGAAACTTCAGGGGTAGGGTCTCCTTGTATTTAGGCCAAGGCTTTTCCTTTCCGTGTCCCTCATATTTTGGTGGGCCTATGCAAACAATAACTGCCACTCTAACACCATTTTTACTGTACTCCTTTGACTCTAATCTTTTAGAAAAACAACCCACTTAAACGTTTGAGGTTAACTTAAACTAATAGGCATGTTCATGGAAATGTAATAAAGTACTTTGCCTTCAATGTTTAAGGAGTTATATAAGTTTTATGTCTTTAGGTTGTTTTGTGTGCTGCTAAGAAATATTATGTACTACAAACTGGGGACTTGAAGGACAAAGTAATTGTACATGGTTTCTGCTTTATTTTTCTTAATGTTCTTTGGCTGACAGTTCAAATTTAAGATATCAGCAATGGGTCTACTGAGAATTCTGTTTATGGGTGATTGTCCTTCCACTGTAACTTTACCTTGTCCTCTTTCTTTGCATCTTTGTTCTCATAATTAAAAATAAAAAATTAATAAAAGTAAAAAAATAAATACAAATATCAAGTATATTTTTCTATTGCATTTCCAAATTTAAATAATTTTTGAAATTGATACAGACTTCAAGAATGTTAAATGTTTTTTATCATTATAATGATTAATAGTTTGGCTCATTATATTAATGTGTATTTCTATGCCTTGTCTAATTTACTTTATCTGTATATTTAAGTTAATTTTATTGGGTAACTTAACCCATTGAAAAAATAAACTATGAAAACAAAAAAATTGCATGAGTATTTTTATAGAGAATGCATTGAATTTGTACAATGCTCTGGGTAAGATAACTATTTGTTTCATCGAAGTCAGGTTGATATGGAGCATCCTCTAGTTTCAGCACACCATTAGATGCGGAGCAATCTGCCCTGCAAGCAGGTTGTTGCTGAGTCATTTGGGTGTTGAGAGCACTCTTTGTCAAAGCCTGAGCAGTGGTAGGTCTTCCCTGGTAAAGGTTTGCATCCTATTATAGACCTGGTTGTTTCCATAGATGGTGTCCATTGTTCAGGGATGTATGAGTACTGCCCATTCTTTTGAGGCCTAAGCCAAATCATTATGCCAATGTTCAGGGTATAAGGCCTAACTGCATTACAAAATTTGTGTTCCCATGTCTATTAGATAAGAGCTTGTTTGCATTTGTATTATATGCCCATTTTAATGTGCCTATGCAAAAGAGAAACAGTGCCACAAGATATTGTTGGTGCATCTGGGAGAATAAGTCGGCGTGGACAGACTAGCATGCCTGGAACTCAGAGTTGGTCTTATGCCAATAAACTTCTGGGATGAGGCCTCTTGATAATCAGGCCAAGGAATTTTTTTCCGTTTTCCCCATATTTTTCTGGGCCTATGCAAACAACAGATTGCCACTGCCATACCTTTACTCTTGTATTTTTTAACACTTATATAATAAAAAACCAGTTTACTAAACTTAAAAACAAATAACTGTAGTAGAATGCTTGTCTCGAATACAGACAGGGGATGGAAAGGGGAAGATTGGGAAGGGGGGTCTTGGGAGGGAGGCAATGCTACTCTGGTGAAGGGGGATATTCTGTTTGTGACTGTAGCCCACTATAAATATGTTTGTAATCATGGTGCTTAAATAAAAAGAAAAAAAAAGATAACTATTTGGCAGTATTAGTATCCCGTCCATCCCTGAACAAAAAACATATTTCCATTTGTTCATGTCCTCTTCTTTTTCATTCAGAATCAACCTGTAGTTTTATCTGTATATGTTTACTAACTGTTCTTGTTTCTTTCTTTTGGGGCCACTGTCCATGGTTCTTGGTGCTTTCTCCTGGGTCTTTTGTCAGGGATCATTCCCTGTAAGGCTTGAGAAACCCAGAAAATTCTAGTTGACCTGTTCAGGCACCTTACTTTCTGTCTCTGGCTTTAGTAATCATTTTTGTTTGGTTTTGGTTTGGATTTTGGCTTGTTTGTTTATTTGGGAGACACACCCAATGATTCCTGTCTCTGCACTGAGAATCAATCCTGGCAGGTCAAGAAACTATCTGAAATATTAGGGCTCAAACCTTGGTTCACCATGTGCAAGTTCAGTGGCCTACCGACTGTACCATCTCTTCAATCCAACTCTCTTCTCGTTTGTTGATTCTTAAGTACTTGATTTGCTAAGGAAAAATATAAATGGATCATTTTGTAAATTTCTCTCTCCCCATTTTGTTATGTACATATTTTAAAAATATTGGATATTTCTGCACAAAGATTGTATAGCCTGCTACTTCAACAATAAAGTGTTGTGTCTTGTTGAATACTTTCTCTTTATTGTTATGGTCATATCATTTCTATTGTCTTTTGTACTAATGGGGTATATTGTGTTGCTTGACATATATGTTCCACCATATATGAACCCCCAGAATGAATCCTACTCTGTCATGGTGAATGGTTTTTCTGAAGTATTGTTAGATTTGGCTGTTAGTATTTTGTTGAGGATCTTTACGTCTAAGTTTATCACGGCTATAATTCTAGAGTTTTCCTTTTGGGAGATTTCTGGTTTTGGTACTAGGGTTATATTTGCCTGATAGATAATGTTTGGGAGGATTCCTGTTTCCTCAGCTTCCTAGATATAAAAGCAATCATATATACAACTATAATATATAATGTATTTTAGGGGCTGGAGAGATAGCCTAGGATGGACCGCAGTTCGATCTCTTGGCATCCTATATGGTCCCACAAGCCAGGAACTAATTCTGAGCGTGTAGCCAAGAGTAACCCCTGAGCATCACAGAGTGTGGCCCCAAATAAAAAAAATATATATATTTATATATGTATATATAATGTATTTTATAAAACATGGTGTTTTATATATAGTGACTCTATGATAACCTAGTCCATGAACTCTTTATCTCACTGAATAGTAGACATACTGAAAAAAATCCAAAGTAAGCACAATTTTGCTAAATTAATTTTGTGCTTTGGCTCTAAGAGAATCATATTAAAAATGTGGAAGATTTTAAATTCAAAATAATATTATTTTTCCCCTTTCCTGTTTGATTATTAGGCTACCCTTGTAGGACTTCTTTTTTAATATTTAATTCTACTAGCATAAAATCACTATTTCTTTTCTTTTAGGTAGCATAAAGATTGTTTTATTATAAAACATTATCAAAGATGCATCCATTAATAGATTATTGTTACTGAGTAATACTTATATAATATACTAAAAATTTTATGCAATAGCATTTATTCTGAAGCCTAAAAATAATCTGAAAAGAATAGTAAACCACATAGATTGAATGGATTATTATACCAGATGATTTGTTTTCAAGTTTAATGATTCTCACAGTTGTCCACAAAAGTACTTACTACTTTTTTTCTTGTTCTGGGAAATAAATTATCAAAGATGAATTAAACCAATACTTGTGATAATTGAATAGTAGCACTAGAAGAAATAGCTTTTATGTTACTTATTTTGCTCACATTTTGGAAGTGTACTAAATATCTTCTGTCTTTGCTTTTAGGATTTGATACCAGTATTTTGCCAATTTGCAAGGATTCTCTTGGTTGGATGTTTAACAGACTTGATACAAACTATGATTTGCTACTGGACCAATCAGAACTTGGAAGTATTTACCTTGATAAGAATGAACAGTGTACTAAAGCATTCTTCAATTCTTGTGACACATACAAGGACAGTTTGATATCAAACAATGAATGGTGCTACTGCTTTCAGAGACAGCAAGGTAAAACAATGGTACCTTTTAATCTGGGTTCCAAATTTTATCTATCCCTTTATGATTAAAAATGTACACTATTAATTCTAATAGATATTTTTCTAATTAGTGTTCTATAAAAAATTAGAAGCATGCTGAACAATATAATTTTTCGTACAAATACAACATGCTAAAGAAGTATAAAATACAAATTAATATTTTATATTAATGCACTTCATTATATTTTAATATAAACTATCAAGAAGCACATAGAGATATGAGAACATAGGTATTAAAACAAATCATTAAATTTAATTTGCTTTCAGCTTTGCCTCTGGTATAAAATAAATGTTTTTTTTTTATCACTATACTGTGGAGTTTTAATGTTCTTTTCTGTTGTGATCTGATTAAATGAGCCGAATGAACTGCAGAATTTACCATAGTTATTTTTCACTCATTTGATTTTAAAATGCCTTTGTCTTTCAAATTTTTCAAGATAACTTGGCTTATAAAAATTCACTAACAAGGAAATCTTATTTCTCCAGAAGAGGTAAGGTGACCTTGAAAGATGGAATGAGGTGAATTCTTATGCAAATATCTTTATTAGGAATTGTATATGTAAGAAATGGAGCTTTTCTTCCATAATTAAATAATAATTAAAATTAAATATGTAGATAAATAGATCTTAAATGATAATGTTTGTTAGACTGAAGAAAAAGATGGTGTAAGTTTAATGCTAGCATAAAGAAACTAACTGGAAGTTTGTCTAGAGTAATGTTCTAGCCTTGTCACAGTGTTTTTAACATTCTTCAAAGTTAAGAGAATGACCAGGCTACTTTAATCAATATTAATGATTCTTAATGTTATATATGGGAATACTTCACAGTGTTTAGAGAATTTTACTACTTCATTACCTTTTCTTATATTTTAAAAGTTTTAATTAGGTGTAAAATAATTATTTATGAAATTATCAGTGGTGAGTCAGTATCAGGGTTTGAAGAGTTTGCATGCAGCTGACTGAGATTCTCTCCCAGGCATCCGACACTTTCTCTAAATCTAGACAGAAATGATCCCTCAGCCCAGAGTAAGGAGTAGGCTCTGAGCATCTCTGAAATGGTACCCTCCTCCAAAAATGCAGTCTTGGTCAAAATTATAGTTCACCCCTTGGGACATTTGGCTTGCATGAGGTCAACCCAATTTCAGTACCATTGAGTCTCTGAGTCCCATCTGGCATGATACCTGAGCACAAAGCAATGAGCAGTCCGAGATGTAGTTTCATTCAAAAAATGTAAAGATGACAATGCAGATGAAAAGGAAAAGTTACACATAGTGATAAACAAAAAGGCAATCTTTATTCTGGTGCTTACTTATTTAAGTTTAAAACAGTTTAACTCCTAAACGTTTTTACTGATTATGAACAACATGCTTGTGTATAGAGGAACATTTAGAAACATTACAAAATAATCTGTTGCTTCTTTTGCAGAAATAATTTCAACTTGTATATTCTTAGATTTTGAGTAGTATTAGATGAATTTGTAAAACTCAAGGACCCCAAGAAATATTTTCTTTGCATTTTAGGCACTGAGCATCTTTTTGTTTTATAAATATAGTCTTTATTCACACAAAGCAGATCTCTGAGATCACTTAATACATGCTGAAATAATTTCATAAATGATACTCAAGCTAGTTAAGAATTTATATGCTTTCCTCAAAGCTTTGGAGAGTTTGGCTAATTAAGCTAATTGTTTTAATATACTAGAAAATGTTTCAAAACCTGTGTCAGAATAGCTGACTTATTGAATTAGTTCATTGAGAAATTGAATTTTAAATTAAAATTTTAATTATTGGGCTGGAGCAATAGAACAGTGGTTAGGGCATTTGCCTTGCAAGTAGCCAACCAAGTTCAATACTCAGCATCCTATATAGTCCCCTGAGCCTGCCAGAAGTAGTTTCTAAGAGCAGCACCAGGAGTAACTTCTAAGTGGTGCCAGATGTTGCAAAAAAAATGATAATAACTTGATTTGACTTTAACATTTTTTCAAGTGTGTAATCTCATAGAAAATACTTTTCTGTTAATTTAATTGATTAGAAAAACTTCTCAAATTTATTTTAAGCAAATAACAAAGGAAATTTGAGTAATTTTATTGAGCAGAGATAGCAAAATAGAAGTTAGTTTGGTGTCAAAATAATTACTTACTGTTCTACGGCACCAGAAGATACTAGAAGTATGTTTATGAGACATTTGAAAAATGTAAAATTACATCCAATTTTAAAAGTAAAAAAAAAGTTGACTTTAAAGTATAAAATTTTAAAGAGTTGTAATTTTCCAAGGTGGGGGGAAATAGTGTATGAATATCATTGATGATATCACTTTAAAAATGCATTTGCTTTTTACAAAAGTTGTTTTCAATGACTTTTAGATATAATCTATTCATTTGTGGACCAGAAGATCATATGTTTACTCTCCAGTACTAAATTATTGTTCAATTTTTTCCCTACGCAATTTATTCACTGAGGAAAATCATGAACATGTTGCTGTAATCATTTTTTAGGAAAGCATCACTTGATTTCTTAGGGCTATTTATATAGATTTCTAGAAGTTAACCAAATAATAATATCTAATATCTGTCTTCTCAAGGCTGAAAACCCAAGTCTCTAAAACCCAGTTATTACACTTTCTTTGTTTAACAACAATACTTGAAGTAACATTTTAATGTCATTGCAGATCCTCCTTGCCAGACGGAGCTCAGCAATCTCCAGAAGCGGCAAGGGGTAAAGAAACTCCTAGGTGAGTAATAGATCATTCTTTTGAAGTCTTTATTGCTTACATAAATAACCCCAGGGAAACAGAAACATAAAATCAATATTAATCCAACAAAGATAGACTGCACTAAATTTCAGCAGCAGAATTTATGAAGTTTTTGAAGGTCATTAAACTTGCTTTTATTATCTTACCTATTGAAAGATATTATACCTTTTTATTATGCTGCTCTAATGTTAATTTTGAAAGTTATTAAGTAAAAATGGATTTAAACAATATTAAAGTTACAGCTTCAGCAGAAACTTTAGCTCTAATTTTTATAGATAACAATTCAAGATTACATCTAACTAGTGATAGTGAAAATTAGAGAGACATCTATTCTGAGAACTTCAGAGAAATTATTTTAGCAATATATTTAGTTTTTCATCATCAGTTTTTGCTAATTTAGTTTATTCAGAGAATGCATGTCTTAGATATATAAGTAGATCATTCTGATTTATTAAATACCTTTATCTAATAGAATGACTGTAAGTTATTTTTTATCTGATTATACTCTTAAAAATATAGTTTTAAATAAACTTTTTGGAATAATTTCTGTTAAAAACTAACAAATACTTTGCCATGTATCAAATAGGCCAATATGTTTATCAAATAAAAATATTAATATATTTATAATACTATAAACAAGATGTAAATTATTTAGATCTTGTCAGTTTTTTCACTGATATCATATATATTAGGGTCAAGATTCAGTACAACATATACAGTGGGTTATGTTTGCTTCCACATTAATGCTCTGTGTATTTAGTAGCACCTAATTTTACAGTGTTTCTATAATATACTATATTATTGTATTATATTATATACATATAATATAGCTTGACTATAAGTGAATATGCTATAATAGTGATAATTGGAGATTTTTCATATTAAAATATAAAGTTATAGAGAATAATTTAAGTAAACATTTAAGTGAAATTAATTATGAATATAATGTTTTATCTTTTCTTCAAAGCTATTTTAAGATGATTGCTATATTTTATCTCATAAATGGAAAATGTTATACTCATAAATAGCTTGGTTTGCTTCCATAAGTAAATTTTCAGACATTTACAATAAGAAGGTCAATGAAATTAAATCATATCTTTGCCATTAATAACAAAAACTATGGGACCAGAGCAGTGGTGCAAGCGGTAGGGCATTTGCCTTGCATGCACTAACCTAGGATGGATGCGGTTCAATACCCTGGCATCCCATATGATCTCCCAAGCCAGGAGCAATTTCTGAGCACATAGCCAGGAGTAACCTCTGATTTTCACTGGGTGTGGCCCAAAAACAAATAAAACAAAAACAAAAACAAAAGCTATTAATATTGAAATTTTGAATATATGAATTTACAAAACTAACAGCATATTTAGATCCTGTTTGGGAGAGTAGACCTTTATTTTTCTTACATAAATGAAAGTTATTGTTAAGGAATACTTAGTGCCTGTGATATTGCTCTCAAATAGGATAGGGTACAGTCACATAAGTGGAAAGTTATTTATTATAGAGAAAAAAAGTACCTCCTTTTGCTATTATACATCAGGCTAGGATGATATATGCAGTGGTAGCATAATTTTGAATAGCGTTCACTTTCACTTAGGAAGAAAACTAATATACAGTATGTCAATAAAATGTTCACAATCACTTTACATCATAATTTTTCACATCAAATATATCAAATCATGTAATCCTTTTAGTAGGTAAAGATAAGAAAAGTTGAAATTTCAATATTATTTTCTGATCTTAAATCTGTAGATGATCTTAAGGTTTCCTTGTTAGACATATTCTGTCTACCTCATAGAATGAGTAATACTTAGGTATATTATAAATTTTTATAAAAATGCTTATATGAGCTTTGAAGTTTAAAAATGAGATCACTGTTTCATGTGGTTGCAAAATTACATGAGCTATATTTTTTCATGTGTTTTCATTTTTTTCTCTTTACCAAATTACTAGAGTATTTTTGTTTTTGAGTAAAATAAAAAGTGTTTATTAAGGAATTTGAGTTTTTTTCTAATTCCCAACAAGTTATATATAATAGTGTTAGTTATATAGTTGAAGAGTTTATTATGGAATTTGAATTTATTCATAATTTATTATGATCAATAGCTTATTGCTACATTGGACAGCATAGATCTGAAAACAAATGTCTATCTTCCACTAGACTGAAAGTTTGAGCAGTTAATAAACAATCAATGATAGAAGAACCTAAAATTCCCCAATATAAATGGCATGATGGTGCATTACTTGAAAGCATACTGTGGCCAACACACACATACACACAAATCACATAAACACAATTTAAGATGTATATTAGAAATCCTTCAACTTCAAAGGCATTAAGTTACAGCATCACATTTAAATCAAGTCCTACCATGAAAAAGTGATTCTGGGTGAGATAACTATAAAGTGGTGAAGAATTAGGGCATAAACAGTTTGATGTAAGCTGTAAGAGTATATAAATGACAACTTGGGACATTAGTGTTTTAGTCATGAGCGATCGTGATATTTGTGGTATAACATGGATGACAGGACTCATGATCAGATTTTAATTTTATATGGTACCTTTGATATCAGTATCCTTTGATGAGTGAGAAATAAAAAGATTTTCCTAACAAAGGGAGTGTAGGAAGCTCCTAATATACTACCAGTTCTGGCTGACTGTCTTTTTCAACATGTGTTCCTTGTAGGTAGATTCAGCACTCCATAATTGTGTCATGAGTAGCTCAGTGCATAATTAATGACCATAAAGCCATCGTTCCTGATGTATGTGTTTCATTTTACAGGACAGTACATACCCCTCTGTGATGAAGATGGTTATTACAAGCCAACACAATGCCATGCTAGTGTGGGGCAGTGCTGGTGTGTTGACAGATATGGAAATGAAGTCATGGGTTCCAGAACAAATGGTGTTGCCAGTTGTGGTAAGAAAGGCTACTTGTTCAATAATTTCTCCTTCACTGAATTGGTTTATAAGATTCTGTACTTTATATGGGTTTTTCATCTTGTATACCTTTAGAGAAGTTGGCAAAAGAATGTTTTCTGTAACTGTAACTTTTCTATGCAGTAATCACTAGTGTTGCTTATATATATATATATATATATTTGCACATATGCAGACATAGAGTCATGCACTCTTAAAAATATATGTACTAGGATGTGTTTCAACTAATATAAGTTACCAAATGAAAATATAGTGCATGGTCACTAAAATTCTCAGAACATATTTTGTCTTCTTGATACAATTTATAAACTAATAGAGAGTTGAGAAATAAATAAATGATAAATAATAAAAATGAGCACCTTCTTATAATAAAGAAATTGAAAATTATACTGAGATACATACATTGCCCCTGTATCAATACTTAAATGAATATTTAAAAATACTGACAATTTGGTCAACCCTGTAAATTTTATATTGCTGTCAAAACAATTTCTCACAAATTTATTCCCTGTCTTAAACTATATAGAATATGATTAGAGAGCTCTAAAATGTCAGACTTCATCACAGGTCTCCTTGCATAAAACTGTTAGGTAGTTGGCAGAACTGTGTGTCTTCTGGAGGCTTAGAGAAGGGTATTCTTAGATCTTATCCAACCACTAGTGACTTTTTACTTGCTTTTTTACTACAAGAACCACAGTTTTTAGCCCACAGCTGTTTAGCTCATGATCACATGCCTTCTATTTCAAAGTTAGCCACACTGTAGTTGTTCTGTGGTCACATATATCTGAGACTATCAGGCAATGGTTAATTAGATCTTAAAGACACAGATGATCAGCTAGATCCACTCAAATAACCCAGAAAAAATATCTCTATCTCAAGGTATTTAATTTTATCACATCTACAAAATTCCATTTGCCATAGAAGATCATTCATTTACATATTTGGGGATTAGAAACAAAAATCTTTAGAACATAATTATTTCATCTACCACTCTACGAGGAAAAGAAAAACATATCTCTCTAAAAATTCAATATGTAGACTTCTATAAATGTTGGACTAAGAGCAATATTACTGAGCTGGAATTTTTATATATAAGCTGCCAATAAGGATTGCGCCTTTTATCTCTTGAAATGTCATGTATGATAGAGACGGATTTTTCTTTATCTTTGTTAACTAATAGACAACATTAAAATTATATTTATTTTCAACTATTTTCTTCAATTCTTCAGGAATTATTCATGATTCCATAAAGTAACATTAATATTTGCTTCTTTTCTAAGCTATTGAAATAGAAATGTCTGGAGATTTCGCAAGTGGAGACTTTCATGAATGGACTGATGATGAAGATGATGAAGATGAGATTATGAATGATGAAGATGAAATTGAGGATGATGATGAAGATGAAGGGGATGATGATGATGATGATGATGACCATGATGGATATATTTGATTATTGAGAGCTGAGATTAATAAATTATACTTTCTATTATTTGCAGAGTGATAGCCTATTGACAATTATCTTCTGTCCCAAAACAAAATAATTCTAAACCTCACGTATATTTTGTATAATTATTTCAAATACTGCAACTAAAGTAATAGAACTCTGTTTAAATAAGAATCATATACTTTAAGTTTTTATATGCCTTAGGATAAAAGAAATAACATGTGAAATCTAGCAAGCAAGACTGAAGCAAATAATGAAGAGCCACTGAGATAGATATGTTTTCATAAGTACAGAATATATAAATTTCCCACAGATAAAACAAAATGTGCTTAAGGTCATTTGTATTGATTTACTGAGAGAAAGTCCAAGTTAAATTTACATTGACTTCTTAGAAATGTCCCAAATGCATGATTTTAATTATAGTCCCAAAGTAGTATCTTGCCAAACATACAGTGAGTTCATGGAAACTGAGGGGATTCCACAGGGTAAGGAAAACAAACGACAATTATAAATTCCTGTATTATTTTACATTAATAATCATGTTTTAGTTATTAAATCATCCTGAGTATTATAGGAAATTTTATGGTAACTATCTTTTAAATGGTAAGACCATGGTTTCTGAAAGCTGAAAAGTTAGTTGAACTTTTTCATTTTAATTTTCATTTTAAATTGGATGTCAGTCCCATGTACAATTCCTTTATATTCTTAATTGCATGTTTTCTTTACCTTTGTAGGTCACTTTTTTCTCTTTCTGACCAGCAACTTAGGGTGCAAGTTTAAATAAGAAAAAAATGCTAAAGACTCATTAAAATATTTTCACAAAAATTTGTCCTTGACCCAGTGTCAAATTTGTAAGTCCTAAACCTTATTTTATTTCCTATTTTAGATTTAAAAATTTGCATTTAATCTTAGAATTCTGCCATTTTCATTTTTAGTGTCAAAATTTAGAGAACGTATTGTTATGGTGCCTTGCAAAATAGAAATAGGAAGGTTTAGCATGCATACCAATATAGAATATTAGGCAATATATAAGCACACCTAATTAACAAATTAATGCCAGTAAAGGTACTGCTGCTGGAATGAAGAAAATGGAATATGTTTATTTCTTTTCTTTTTCTATTGTTACACAATTGCCATGTGGACTTGTTTATGATTACTGTGTAGAATAGCATTTAAAATTTAACTGTAAAATTCTGTTAGTTGCTATATTTAAGTTAGCATGTTAATTGAGTAAACTTTTTGGCACATCGTCATTTTTAAGTATATCAGACCTCTGATTTTGTGCCCATAATCTAAATGGAAAAATCTGTTGAATGTTACACTTTGGCATCTTATACAGCAAGTTAACTGGTTTCCCAATATTCAGTTCATTGAACGTAAACTGGTAAAATCTTTCCATTTGATTTATATACACTAAAAAATGAAATTTTATTGTTGACTTTATGTAATACTTAAAGTAAATGCATTTTCTTTTTTACTGTTTATGTATAGTTTACAAAATAAAGAATCTTGTAACCAAATTTAATTGTACTATAATAATTTTCTGAGTTATATAGTGTTCTCGATCAATATTTGTGATTTTTAAAGTGACTATACAACAAAGAAATTAGAAAAGTTTTCTCCATACTTCATCATACTTCATTTTAATAGCTTCATAATTCTTGCTTTATAGATTGTGCTTGCCATGAAATTACAAATAAGATAATTTTGGAGGATGATGTTTTATAACCCATTCTTTGCTATCATATTTCACTTATTTGAAAAATTTCAATTTTTGAAGAGTGATTGCTTAATCTTTAAAAATATACATAAACCACAAAGTATAAGTTAAAGGTAGATTAGAAAGAAAAAGCAAACTCTAAATAGATGATAGCAAGAAAATTTGAAGTATCAAACATGGAATTGGTAAACTTAAACATTTTTAAGACAGAAGTATTCTTTGAGGTACTAAAAAAATCACATAAAATATAAAATTTGAAATATGTATATTAAACTTTTTACATAATTAATATGTATTTGTATATTTCTGTGTGTAGATAAATTTATTTGTGATATATTTTGTGCATCTATTATTTAATGTAATTTGAATACTTTGATTCTATGCTTATTTACTTGAAAAATAAATAATAACTATCTAGTACAACCCAGACAATAATCTTACCACATCTATTTGGTAGTAAACAAAATAATCATCAAGTTAATACCTTAACATGGAATATAAATTATAAATACATGTTTAGTCAATAACAATAATGTAATTGCATTCAACAATGTAGAAATAAAATCAGTTAAATTCTAAATTTAATTTTAATAAAACAATGTATTATTATTATATCAATTATATGTTATGTTATGTCACTAAAACACAACAACAACAGCAACAAAAGTAAGCCATTTTTGTTTTTAGTGGAACTAACTTTCAGGTATGATTTAAAGTCAAGAATATTAACCTTAATTTTTATGCTTTTGCTTTGGTTAATGAGAAATGGGTGAAATTATTAAAATTTTAAGCAAAAAAAAAGAAAAAGTCTATGTTAAAGAGCAAAACATTTAAAGGAATATTTTAATTAAATAAAACTAGAAGCCTATAACATTTTCTTGTCTTAATTGAATTCTTATAGATTTAAAGGTTTACTATGAGGCATAATTTAAACCTATATATCTAGTGTTATTATAGGAAACATACTTCCAAGTTAAAAACTGTAACATTCTGATTCAAAACAAAATTTAAACTCATTAGTGAAAATGAATGGAAACATTCAAAAATTAAATGTTTCTGTGATATATTATTTGCAGAATCTATTAGTAAATTTTGTTTGTCTAGCATTGTAATTTTTATATATTATATAATGCTACTGGGAAACAAACTTAATTAAAAAAGACAAGTCAATCGGGATGGAGAGAGCATGGAGGTAAGGTGTTTGCCTTTCATGCAGAACGATGGTGGTAGTTCGTATCCTGTCATCTCATATGGTCTCCTGTGACTGCCAGGGGGCAATTTCTGAGCCAGGTGTAACCCCTGAGCACTGCTGGGTGTGATCATAAAAAAAAAAGTCAATAAGACATGTAACCTAAGGCAATTCCTATTTCTTACAGTATTTTAATAGAATGAAATCAGGAGCCAGAGCAGTGGCGCAGGCTGTAAGGTATATGCCTTTCACGGCTAGCCTAGAATGACCACCGTTCAATCCTCAGGCATCTCATATGGTTCCCCAAGCCAGGAGTAGCCCCTGAGTGTCACTGGGTATGGCCCAAAAAACAAAGAAACAAATGAAATCCGTCGATATATGAAAATCTTCAAAATTTCTTAATCAGTTAATAAAATATAAACAGTATTTCAGATAAATATTTACATATTTTATTTCACATGAAGTAAAAAGGGTGTAAAAAGTAACTCAAAGAAAAGTGTTGATTTATATAGCCTGCTCTTAAATTTATTTGGAGTGGAATTAGAGTGTATCATGAATATTTGCTTTTTGGGGCCGAAGTGGTGGCTAAGCGGTAGGGTGTTTGCCTTTCATGTGCTAACCTAGGACGGACTGTAGTTTGATACACCAGTGTCCCATATGGTCCCCAAAGCCAGGAGTGATTTCTGAGCACATAGCCAGGAGTAACCCCTGAGCATCACTGAGTGTGGCCTAAAGACAAACAAACAAAAAAATGACTTCAGAACTAGCCTAGTAAAGGAATGTTTGAACTAATGAATGATAGAAGTATGCAATAGGAAATTCAGAGTTGTGTATGTAATCTAACTTGTGAGATCACTAATTGCTGATGAAATACAGAGAAAGTAAATCAAACCAACCAAAGCCATAATCATCCAGGTGTTATACTTTTATTTTGTCTAACACATGCAAGCATGTATACATACACATATACACAATCTGTCAATTTGTGTCTTGAATTTTATAACACATAAGTGTCAGTTTGCATGTATTTTTTCCTTCTTCCTGATGAATGAAATGTAATGGATCTTATTATTTCTCAGATGTGCTGAGAAAGTTCAAAATTCAGAGTACTGTGATACAAAAAGGTAAAGGAGTTATAAGATACCTATAGTTTATCCTTTTTTAACAATATTTTAAAGTTAATAATAGACATTAGGGATAGTAATTAAAAATAGCATTTCAAAAATACCATTTTATTCTTTCCTATATACATTTTGATATGAAAATATTAATGTTTTAACTCTAAAACTCAAAAACATTTTGTGAAATAGAACTTTATTTAATGAAACTTCTATCAATGGTTGAGTCAATAAACACTTTAGGGCCCGGAGAGATAGCACAGCGGCGTTTGCCTTGCAAGCAGCCAATCCAGGACTAAAGGTGGTTGGTTCAAATCCCGGTGTCCCATATGGTCCCCCGTGCCTGCCAGGAGCTATTTCTGAGCAGACAGCCAGGAATAACCCCTCAGCAATGCCGGGTGTGGCCCAAAAACAAAAACAAAAAATAAATAAATAAATAAATAAAAACTTCAGAGAATATTAAGCATTAAGTTATGCATGTGGTGTCCCTCCCAGAGTAAAACATTTCTAATTTTTTGGGAGGTAGTCATTCTTATATTTGCACAGTTATAAGTGGTTTTTATAATACTTAATACTTATTTAGTACATGCTTCAATAAAAAGCCTACTATGGAAAATTAATGTAAATAATCATGAAACATGAATTGAGATGACAAAATAAAAAATGATAAATTCAAAAAATGTAAAACTTTTTAATCACCCTTACCCCCTATCATGTTCACTCTTTCAAATATATCATTGGGTAATTTATTTTTAATGTGTTGTAATGATAAATCATCTCATTAATCTTGAAACACATAAATCCACACATAGACACCTGCATTTGAAATCCATCTCTTTTACCTTTCTCATCAATCAAATGAGGCTTAATATACTGACCTAGAGGATTAATGTGAATGTTGTATGAAATGCACAGAAAAGAAGCTTAGTGCCTGTCATATAGTAGGTGCCCATTAAATGTCAATTTTTTCTGCCAAGTCTAAAATAGGCTACTGTCATTTAACTGAAGGTTACAAGATATGCTGGAAAAAATTAGCTTCTCTTTTTAATGATATCGACATTCATCCAGGAAAATGATACCTTTATGTACTAAATAGGGTATTAAAATGGGCTTTCAGCATAAGGTTATTGTGTGAATAAAAATTAATTAATGCCTGAGAGGGTAAATACCAAGTAAATGCAATTTTTATCGGTGACATGACATATCAAAATTCTAACTGGAAAAGGGAGTGTAATAAAGGGGTGTGTGTAGATCAGCCTTGATCATAAGATATAGGGAGGGAGGACAGAGACACAAGTTTGAAATGTGCCTGACAAGGTGGCAGATGGAGTAGAGGGGCAGAAGGATACACGATGGAGAGAAGCTGAGGTGGTGGGATTGGTGTGGAAATATTTTATACCTAAAACCCAGCTACCAGTAACTGTGTAAACCATGATTTTTAATATTTCAGAGTGACACTGTCTGCTAGTTGTGTACATAAAGCATACAACTAATACTGAAGACATTACATCTATATAACAAGTAAAATAGGGGGTTATATGTTGTTTATCTTCAAATGAAGCATAAAGAAAATTACTATTACTGACAGGTCCAATTTTCCTCTACTTTCTATATCAAAAGATGTGGTATGTATCTACTTAGAAAACCCTAAAGACTCTACCTAAAAGCTTCTAGAAACAATAGACACATATAGCAAGGTGGCAGGCTACAAAATTAACACACAGAAATCAATGGCCTTTTTATACACCAATAATGATAGGGAAGAGATGGACATCAAGAAGGCAATCCCATTCACATTAGTGCCACACAAACTCAAATACCTTGGAGTCAACTTGACCAAAGATGTGAAGGACCTATACAAAGAAAACTACAAAGCCCTTCTTCAAGAAATAAGAGAGGACACACGGAAATGGAAACGCATACCCTGCTCTTGGATTGGCAGGATTAACATCATTAAAATGGCAATACTCCCCAAAGCATTATACAGATTTAATGCGATCCCCTTAAAAATGCCATTGGCATTCTTCAAAGAAGTGGATCAAACACTTATGAAGTTCATCTGGAACAATAAACACCTTTGAATAGCTAAAGCACTCCTAGGGAAAAGGAAAATGGGAGGCATTACTTTCCCCAAATTTAAACTGTACTACAAAGCAATAGTTATCAAAACAGCATGGTATTGGAATAAAGACAGATCCTCAGATCAGTGGAATAGGCTTGAGTTCCCCAGACATACAATCACCTAATTTTTGACAAAGGAGCAAGAAATCCTAAGTGAAGCAGGAAAAACCTCTTCAACAAATGGTGCTGGCAGAACTGGTTAGCCACTTGCAAAAAAGCGAACATAGACCCCCAGTTAACATCATGTAAGAAGATAAAATCCAAATGGATTTTGATATCAGACCTGATACCATAAGGTATATAGAACAACACGTTGGTAAAACACTCCATGACATTGAGACTAAAGGCATCTTCAAGGAGGAAACTGTACTCTCCAAACAAGTGGAAGCAGAGATCAACAGACGGGAATACATTAAGCTGAGAAGCTTCTGCACCTCAAAAGAAATAGTGCTCAGGATACAAGAGCCACCCACCGAGTGGGAGAAACTATTCACCCAACACCCATCAGATAAGGGGCTAATCTCCAAAATATACAGGGCACTGACAGAACTTTACAAGAAAGAAACATCTAATCCAGGGGTCTCAAACTTAATTTGCCGCAGGAGGCAAAGTCGAGGTGAGGTAGGGCCGCATACGGGATTTCGCTTACCGAATATTCACAATAAAAAAAATCGCATTCGTAAAAAAAAAAGAATTGCAAAAAATCGCATTAAACATTTGCATACCCCGAACGGAACTGCTCGGGTATGCGAATGTTTAATATGATTTTTTCTTACTAATGCGATTTTTATTGCGATTATTCGGTAAGTGAATAATCGCGAATACTGCGATATTTGAAGGCCGACCTCGGGCCACAAAATGTTGTATGGAGGGCTGCAAACGGCCTGCGGGCTGTGAGTTTGAGACCCCTGATCTAATCCCATCAAAAAATCGGGAGAAGAAATGAACAGACACTTTGATAAAAAAAGAAATACAAATGGTCAAAGGGCACATGAAAAGAGATGGTCCTCATCACTAATCGTCAGGGAGATGCAAATCAAAACAATGATGAGATACCATCTTGTTACCACCCGCATAAGGAAGCAGGCACCAGACGTGGCTTTTGCCTTCCTGGTGCAGTGCCTAATTTTCCTCTTAAGAATTATCTGCCAAAGAGCCCGTTCAGACCCTTTGCGTGGATTATTGGCTATAATTCTGACATGGCTGTGACATTACATTTTCTCTTTACTTTTATTTATTTGATTTTTGTCTCCTTTTCTACTACAGAAATTAGTCTTTAGCTTTTCTACACTCACAAAGGAATTTCAGTACCAAAGCAAGCTGCTAGTAGTTCCCTGCTGGCTTAGTATATTTGCAACTCAAAGCCCAGTCAGGTACCTCTTTTTCTGTCAGCCCTTTTTACTTGAAGGCCAAGTCAAAACATAACATCTTCAAGACAATGGTCTACTCTCCCTGTCACTTTGAATACCTGCTTGCAAACAGGTTTGGTCAGTGTAGAATTAGATTATTTCACTAAGTATAATTATTGTATCCCTTTCTTTAGTGTTATTCTCTTTCTATCACCAGATCATAGGAAGTGGGTCTTAGTCCCTAGCTAGAATGCTATTTCTCTCAGGTTAAAAATATTTGTTATCAGGAGTAAACCAGGATTCCTCTATCCTTTAATTTACAGCAGCAATGACACCTAGGGCCAGGAACTTCTTTGATATGTAAGAACTCAGTCTTCCTTTTATCCTCTAACTCCTAACCAAAACCTATTCTATTCTAAGGTTACAAAACACCAAAAGCTATGTGTATTTGTTCTAAAATCAAACAATGTACATTACATTCCTTTCATGTTATGACTGCCTCTTCTTTCCCTTTATATACTCCCTTGCCTAAGATTAAATTTGTCACACTCCTGCCAGAGATGTATTGACCCCACACATACTGCGTGTGGTATCATTATTTCATGTTTCATATCCGTCCGCCTTGTGTACCCGCTTATTCCCAGTGAAGATTACTGACCAACTAACGTTTTGCTTAGGTATGCAAACACGTCTGCAGCACCATCTCACACCACACAGATTGCATACATCACAAAGAAGGAGAACAAGCAGTGTTGGCGGGGATGTGGAAAGAAAGGAACTCTTATCCACTGTTGGTGGCAATGCCATCTAGTCCAACTTCTATAGATAGCAATATGAAGATTCCTCCAAAATCTGGAAATTGAGCTCCCATTCGACCCAGCTATTCCACTCCTAGGGATATACCCTAAGAACATAAGAATACAATACAAAAACTCCTTCCTCACATCTATATTTATTGCAGCACTATTCACAATAGCCAGGCTCTGGAAACAACCAAGATGCCCTTCAACAGACGAATGGCTAAAGAAACTGTGGTACATATACACAATGGAATATTATGCAGCTGTCAGGAGAGATGAAGTCATGAAATTTTCCTATGCATAGATGTACATGGAATCTATCATGCTGAGTAAAATAAGTCAGAGGGAGAGAGAGACGCAGAATAGTCTCACTCATCTATGAGTTTTAAGAAAAATAAGTCATTTTGCAACAATCCTCAGAGACAAGGAGAGGAGGGCTGGAACTTCCAGCTCACTTCATGAAGCTCACCACAAAGAATGGTGAGTGCACTTATAGAAATAACTACACAGAGAACTCCATAATCATGTGAATGAATGCAGGAACTGGAAAGCCTGTCTGGAGTACAGGTGGGGGTGGAATGGGAAGGAGGGAGATTTGGGACATTGGTGGTAGGAATGTTGCACTGGTGAAGGGGGGTGTTCTTTACATGACTGAAACCTAATCACAATCATATTTGTAATCAAGATGTTTAAATAAAGAAAAAAATATGTGGTATGTGACATAGGGCAGGGAAGGTCTCATATATATTAGAGGCAGCTGAGATTATTCTGGGTAGAACTAGAACATTAGTCCATGATCCCCGTCCCTGCTCTTAATTTCTCTATGTCATTCAAACCTGCAACAAAGTACAATATTCTTATACAACACATAAACGTGCACTTTGTTTTATTGTTTACATTTTATTAATTTAATAATATTAATTTGAATCACATAATTACAAAAGCAAGTCTTATAGCATAAAGAGGCTTGGGAAAAGAAGTGGCATCAGGGAAGGCAGACAGATGAAATGAGAGAGATGTCCCTGAGCAGTTTGAGGAAGATCCTCCTCGGGGAGGGTTTTTTGCTCTGAAGCTTTGCAAGTAGGAGGCGAGCACAGCTCTCCTGAGTATGCCCATGTTCTTCCCGTGCAGGCTCAGCCCAAGATGCACCTTGTTTTAAACACATCTTAACTCTCTAAAATGAATCAACAGGGCTGCATCAATTCCACAGGTTAATAAGACATACTTACATAGCAATATGAGTCATAGAGCTTCTGAGTTTGCTTTACTGTACTCATTCTGACACTGCTTTGTGACATTGAACAAACTGCTAAATTTTCTGTAGTTATTTCTTTGCCTCTAAAATAATAATGTTAGACTTGCTTTGCTTTAGATCCTCATGGCAGCATTTCAGTGAGAATCTTAGTCAAACACCTGCCTCTGGCTGTAAATAAAGTTAACTGCCATAAAGAAAGGACAAGATTCAGTGTGGAGAAAACTATGAATACTATAGTCTAACTACTAGATCTTTGTGACTTTAGAGGAATTACTTAATATCTCTGACTTAGTTTTCTAGTCAATAAAGAAAGTCTAGCATTAATCTTGAGGCAGGGAATGCTTGCAAACTTTATTCCATGAAAAGTACTTAGGCTGAAAAAAAGAGACCAAGGGTCTGGAACACATGCCCAAGTTTAATTCCAGGTGTTACATATCCTTCTGCAGCAAGGTCTGAACTCTGGCCCAAGTACCAAAGTGCAGTATCTGCCAAAGTACTTAAGGTAGTATTTGTCCCTTAATGCTAAATAGGAATTATTATTATAAAGAGATAACATAACTTTAATTTAACCATCATTTGACATTTTTTGTGTTAAGATGGAAATAGAAAAATTGTTACCTCATTTTTTAGGGGGGGTGACTTTTAGGGTCATACTCAGAGGTATTAAGGTGCTAAATTATCTAGGGTCACTTCTGGTAGAGCTCAGGAATCAATCATAATGTGTTAGAGATCAAATCAGGTGGGCTACATGCAGGAAAATGACCCTAATCCCTGCAGTGTCTCACCAGGGCTTGAATTTGATATTCTTGTTTTCTCTATTTGTATATATCTATTGTACTTTTGAAAGTCACCTGGAATATTAATATAGAAACTAAATTAAAAAATTGCTAACATGAACTCAATGTAACATTAACTTGCTTTAATTTTAGAATGCTACTTAGAAGCTGGAGTGATTTTACAGTGATTGTACAGTGCTTGCCTTGCATGTGGCCATCCTGGGTTAAATTCTCAGCATCCATAAGATTTCCCAAGCACCACCACAAGTAATTCCTGAATGCAGGACTGAACATTACTGAGTGTGGCCCCAAACCAAAAACAACAATAACAACAAAAATAATAATGTTACTTACATGTTCTTTATTAAAATATATTTTCAATGTAAGGATACAGCTGTGCAAAATATTGATTATCCAGAGTTTAATATATTCTATCCAAAAGAGTGATCACTTAAATTATTCTATTGATACAGATTCTCAACATGTTTTTTAAAGACAGTATGTGACCAGCATTACCAAAGTTTTAAAAATAGTTTTGCTTTTGGGAGGTGGGGTCATAAGGAAAGATAAAACTATCTTCAATAATTTGACATTCTCATATAGATTCAAAAAGAGTGAGAAATTCGTGAAATTTTGCATTTCTCTAAAATATGAAGAGCTTATTTTCTTATTTTTTCATGTCAATATTGATAAGAAAAAATTAATCATTATTAGCAAATGCATTTAATCCATAAAAGAACTGTTTTATTGATTTTTTTTGAGAAGACAAATTTTATGTTGGACAGCTGGTCTAGTTTTTTCTTTTCCTTTTTGTTTTGGGGTATATCTGGCAGTGGTCAGAGATTATTCCTGTCTCTGTGATCAAGGACCTAAATGGAGTGCCCAGGAACAAACTTGGGTCAGGTAAAGCACTTTACACACTACTCTATTTCCAGCCCAGGTTCCCCTTTTCCTTTCCATTCTTCTCCTTGGCTTGTCTTTTCTTGTGAAGCAATGTATTTATTTCACTTTCCACTGCATCATTCACGTACTCATTAATCCAATTGCTTTGCAGAACAATATTTTGTAGTTTTTAATATCGCCAGATACAGGTTTACTTGGGATGACATATTTATTCACTATTAATAACAATTTTATTAAAACTAATTTATTCACCTGGACAAAGCAACAATTTGGAGGTGTTGCAGGCCAGAGCAATAATATAATGGTTAAAGCATTTGCTTTACATGCTGGCAACTCGGTTCAATACCCAGAACTCCTTTTAGTCCCCCTAACAAATAATTGCTGAGACAGAAATTAGTCCTGAGCACCTCTGGGTGTGACAAAAAATAGAGATATTTGTTCTTTACTATAAAACAGTGGTCCTCAAATTATGGCCCACGGGCCACATAGTGTATTTGTATCTGTTTTGTTTCTTCCTTGCAAAATAAGATATATACAGTGTGCATAAGAATTCCTTCATAAGTTTTGTTTTTACTATAGTCAGACCCTCCAATGGTCTGAGAGACAGTGAATTGGCCCCCTGTTTAAAAAGTTTGAGGACCCCTGCTATAAAATATTTTGTGTGGAAATGAACAAATATACTAATCAGTATCTCACATTTTCATATATAAAGTAATGACTACAAAGTAAGTTGCATTAGTGGAAGGAGAGGTATTAAAGAGACTAAGGTGCTCGCTAAACTTAGTTTAGTCCCCAGCAATGTATATGGTTGTCCAAGCACTGCCTCACTGCCTGGAGAGATCCCAAAGGACAGAGACAAAAGTAAGTCCTGAACTCCAAGCCAACATTGTCTCAATGTTGAAATTCTAAACTGTTGGTTCCCAATTATTAATTAAAAATATATATATATATATATTTAACACTAGCCAAATGTAAGTGCCCATTACAGTTTACTTTCTACAATATGTGATTATTTGAATAAATTTGTATTTCTATGTCAGCATATGTTGGCATTCGCTCATATTTCTCATCAGGGCCTTCTAGAAAGGCCATGATCTAAAATAAAACTGAATTTTGAAAATGTAGCTTTGGGGGAGAAACAGAAGAGTTTTAAGGAGGTTAAAATTTTATTATGACTATTTATATTGGGGGTGGGGAAACTGGCCAAACCCAGCTGACCTCAGGGTTTACTCCTGGCGTTGTGCGCAGGGATCATTCCTATATGTGCACTGCAAATCATATGTGTTGCCAAGGATCTAGCATAGGGTGCCATATGCAATTAAGTACCTTATCACCGTAAAGCTTCTCCAGACTTTATCCCCACATTTACAAAAGACTGACATTCATACCTTTTTTCAGTAATCAAAAATAATTTGAGGATAACATTTTGCTTTAGGGCAAAACTGAAAAGCAATTTCTTTGAGAGTCAGTTTTGTAACAGAGGCAGCTAGTGTCCAAAGTCATTAGATCTATACAGACAAACTTCTTGTCCCCAGACCCTAAATCCTGCAAACTGTCTCAGAGCATCTGTGCTTTCTTAATTTATTTTGTGCATCCACTAGTAAGTTGTGTCCCAAAGTTTCAGAAAATACTGGGAGGAAAATACACAGGAGGAAAGTAAAGCCTCTTAAGGCAGTTAAGGGACACTAACTAGCTTGAGATTTTCTCTGCAGTTGACTGGTTGGCAGTGCTGAAAGTTACAGGAAAGTATGACTAATTTTGAAAGGGCACTTTGGTGGAGGGCAGTTTGAAGAGGTTTTGAGAACCTGAAAGAATTGTATATAGAAAAATGTGTGTGGCTAATCAGTCAAGCACACTGTCAGGTTTCAAGGCTTCCACATCAATCAGATCAGCCACAGTTGACAAGGAACCTTGCCCTTTAACACCTAGGCTGGCAGACAAACAAGCTGTGGGCGTCAGTGACCTGCTTGTGAGGATGCTTTCAGCACACAATGAAATGCTAAGAGAAGCCCTTCCTCTCCCTCCTGCACCCCAGTCTCCTGAAACCCTACCTTCCAACCTCTGAGGACTCCATCAGCCTTCCATGGGCTCACAGATTTCTGGTATGTGACACCACATTGTAAAAACACGTTTCCTTTATGCAAGGTTTGTATTTCTTATTATATTATTCCTCCCATTGGTTTCTGTCAGCACTATTTTAGATTCATCTTCTTAGTTATGATTTGGTATATTCTGAAGGGAAGTTATAGGAAACTCCGAACATGTTTTTATGTCTGATAATGGTGATTCCTTCTTCACTTTACACCATCTCTACTTAATGGATTTCAAAGGAATGCTTCACTTTCAGTTAGTGGAGAGAAGTTGAATCTATTTAACAATTAATGAATTTAATAGCCAACATTTGAAGTAGCTCAAGGCTAAGCAGGTAATTCTTACCTGCTTATTCTAAACAGCTCTTTAAGTTACTACCCATCATCCAATTTCAAAATAGCTTTACAAGTACCATATCTTCTGTTTTGAGGAATTCTCATTTATGAAGTTTTTTTAATTCCTTAGAATGCATAAAATTGAAAACCATAGGGTGTCAAGTAAACTTTGGCCATGCTCCCTGGAGGAGGTTCAGTGCTTGTAGCTAACTACTGCCAATAGTTTCCAGTTGTTTTTATAATTATCTCTAATAGAAAGTGACTTTGACTGGCTTTGGCTGGATAATACTCTATTCTCTGGTGTGATTATAGAACAGTTGTGCCAGTATCTTGGCCAAAAACTTGCAAGATAAAAACATGGTCCATAAAGCAGCTTTGTTGTATTCTTCGCAGGTAGCAGCATCCTGAGCCTCTTTAACACTAGGAGAGATGCTGTCATGTCTTATCAGCAAGAACAACCTTATTCTGCCCAGGTAGCGCCTTGGGCAGGCTAATTTTAGCCCTGCTCTTTGATGGGCTTCAGATCAAAGAAGTGTTCATTTAAAACATAGTCTAAGAGATATTATATGGGAGGGATGTTAAACATTTATAAATATCATAGGCTCTATTTTCATTCTTCATGCTGAAGGGGAAAAAAGTCCAAAATGAAATTCAAAATGAAAATTAAAGTTTTATAATAGGTGTTGTATGCTATTGCAGTAGTTATGCATGGGGCTTTATAAATCTAGGAACAGTCACAGCCATAATGTGTGCATAAATAATGTCCTAGAATGCCCTTTGAAAACAATTAATAAAGATATAATATTTTAAAGTGAATAGCTTCTCTTTCTTCTTCTTTAGCACTTTAAAAATTAATATTACCCTATTCATACACTAACAGAAAATGACAATTCCCCCCACCCCCAGCATGTTGTTTTCTTTCTGGGGAGAAGGATTCAGGGAGGAACATACCAGGCAATGTTCATAGATTACTCCAGTGGACTTAGGAGACCATATAGGATGCCAGTGATCGAACCCAGACCTGCAGCATGCAAGGCAAGTGTCCTACCCACTGTACTATTTCTTAGGCCCCATTATGTTTTATTACACATCTCTAACTATGATTACTGTATGGTATAAAATTGTGAAAATGTATTCTCAAGTTGATCACCCATTTCTTGCCAATATCACTAACAGCACCATGCCTAATTCAGAAATACTGTGCATTTGAGGCTTAATTTCAGATACTTTAGCACATTTGACAATTCCTCTGTCATTCTTTTCATTACAGACAGACAAAATGACTAAATATTCTCCTTTTATTAATGATAATAACTTTGGCTATGGGTTTCACATAGGTATTTGTAGCTGGGAACAAAATAATCATTTGTTCCATAACATACTACCGTATATGTCTATACTATCTCATTACTGATCAGTGCTATCTTCAAATAATTGCTTTATTTCAAATAGGCAGAGCTGGCATAGTTTCTTTTCTCTACCTATGTCTCTTTGTTGCATAGCAGGTTACAAAATATGGATCTATTTTCAAAGCCTTTACATGCCCATAGATCTACATACCACACTCACTAGTCCAAATAGTGCATACACTGAAGAGAAAAAAAATGTAAAAATCTGAGTTTTTTACGATTAAGAAAAAATTTTAAGACAGATCTTTGTTCCCACTGCTCCATTCCCATAATGCAGAGTGAGCAAACATGTAATATAGAATTTCATTTTAAAAGTTTATCAACTTTAGCATGTTTAAAAGCCAATTATGTTGCAGGTTCTATCAAAGTTGTGCTGGCATTGATGGAGCTTTTAATGATATCTTCCTTGCATGAAGAGGCCATAAACAAATTGCTGTTTCCCTACATACTTTTTTATTGCTAAAGGAGGAGGATGTTTCCGTTTTAATAGAACTGGGCTTATAGTCTGAGCATTACCACCTACTTAATCATCAAAGCATATGATGTGATGTAATGTAGGTTAACTCCTTTGTAAAATTAATGAGTAACAAAGTGACTGAATATTAAGTGATTGCCTTATACCCCTACATAAAATGCTCATGAAACAATATCACTGGTGTGTTATCTATTATCTAACAAGTCTATATAATAGTTGTTCCAGTATAATGCTGTAGTTCAGTCATAGTTCAAGACTACTAAAATAATTTTTGTATCACACAAGTGCTTCATTGGAAGCTCTAATGTATTAAATTAAGAAACAATAGTTACCTTAATGTTAACCATTCTCTATTTTCATGGAAGATTATATTTTTATAATTATGAAAACATTTGATCCATTTGCTTAGGAAAATGGAAGCCTTAGATATTAAAGGGGAAAAGAATATTTTCTAAGTCTGAGGTAAATCTCTGCTCAAGTTTTAGATTAGTCATAAAGTATACCCCAAGATCTATCACTTCTTTATGCTAACTTAGCCTATTTCTAGTTTATATTGGCATTTTCAATTGTACCAACTGTCTCTTACAGAACTCAAAATACTGCTAATGATCTATTTGCATATCAGTCAACCCCTTTAAGATGTGAGATAGCTTATTCTGTTTGATTTCTATAACAAGTATAGTCATTGGATTATAGTTGTTGCTGAAAACTTCTTAGGGCATGTGATAGAAAGGAAGCAAACAAATCAAAGCACATAAGAGAGAACTTTAAATATGACATATTATAAATAAGTTATAATCCGAAATTTTTGGTGATTGGGCATAAATAACCCCCTTATAGCAAAACAAAGGAAGTAATTGTTGGAGTCTGGAAGTGATTTATGATGAACTCTTTACAAATATTTCAGGTTTGGAGAGTTAGAAAATGTTAATAACAAGCAAAATTTATTAAAATACAACTGTTCAAAACTAAGGAATATCAATGTTCCATTACAGAAATAGAGATTTGTCAGATATGATAGTGACTATGCAATCTAATCAACACAATGAACCATAAAAAATACTCTGAAGTGTTTTGATGAACTCAACTATGTCTGAATGCTAATTCAGTGAAAGAATCAATTGTCAGATCCTGGTGAATGCTTCTACATCTGCTGACAGTTATGATTTTTTCATTGAATAAACTACTCAAAGATAAGAATTGGTTCATCTGTTCAGGGTCATTCTCTTCTACTTTGAGACTTGATGAACAGAACATTAAATTTCTATTTCAAGAATATCATATGTTTTTTCTAACATTAGTCTCAAGAATAATTCTGAAGTCAATTAATTGCTGAAATAGTTGTATATTAATTTAATGGTTTAGGTTTCACATGAATTATGGAAAACTTAAAGTATAAAAGAGAGGATTTCTTGGAACAGATCAATTATACTCGGGGTATTTTAGCAATAAGTACAGCTCAATCTCCATGTAGAACTATCTCCTAGGGAGGGCCCTCTTTTCTCTCCTTAATTCTATTTCCCTTTGCATTTATCCCACGATAAAATTAGATTGTCATGTGTTATTGCAAACATATACTTGCTGTTTCTATACAAACTTATTTTCTAGAAAACTTAGAAACAATCTTCATTTTAGATTAATGACAGAAACACACTTGTTAGCTTCCCCTGAATAACTGCTGAGAAAGCTGAGAATGTATATTGTCATTGTTTGGGGATCCTAAGATGAATCATCAGTAAAATTCAGGCAAAATGGTATTCCCAGAGAATCTATCCAAGTATAGTTTAAGAAAGATCCGTATACAGGTATTTTAAAAGGAAAAGTTTCTCTAAGTTAAGCAGTAATATCTGTAACAAAGTAAGTATACTTTTCCTGAATGGCTTGGGCAGTGGGAATCACAGATTTTTTTCTTCTTTTTTGGTTTTTGGGTCACACCCGGCACCGCTCAGGGGTTACTCCTGGCTCTACGCTCAGAAATCGCTCCTGGCAGGCTCGGGAACCATATGGGACGCCGGGATTCGAATCGATGACCTTCTGTATGAAAGGCAAACTCCTTACCCTCTATGCTATCTCTCCAGCCCCTGAATCACAGATATTTAATAAAGTTATATAAACAAAACAATGTTAAATGTTGAGATGTTCCAAAATGCTGTAGTATTCAAATGAAATGTATGCTACTGTATGGAATATAATGTTACTGTGAGGAATATAATTCCTATATCCTATATTGTTTTTTATTTATTGTTTTTATTTCTATATGCATCAACAAATGCAGCACTATTTGGTTATTTTAAAATTTCCTTTGAATTTTTGTCCTTGTCAATTCATGGTATGATATACCATGATATCATACATAATCTATAAAATGCAGTATATTCATCAGAATTTGGTGAAAAAGCAGGCTCTAGAATATATTTTTGGCTGAACTGCATAGTAATATAATAAAATTTAAAAAGAAATAATATTTTCTATTTATTTACTGTCTAACTAGTAGTGCTGCTTTTAAAAATAGAAGGAGGTAACTTAATATCTAAAAATAATCTTTCAAAATAATTTTATTTATGACTTTTCATACCATTTTTACTAGTTTGCACAGTATATTATATGCCCTTGCTTCTTAAATTTTCTTATAAAGAATGCTGCCATTGTCTTTACACAGACTGTTTTATTGTAGACCACATCTTCATAATAGGAACAACAGTCTTAAAAACTGTGTGTCCAATTATGCTTTCAGTTTGGAAACCTTCAATGATTTTCTTGCTGCTTCCAATTCCCAGAGATGATTTCTTCAATCTTCCCAACATATTGCTTATTTCTGTCCATGTTTTGCACATCTACAGAATACATTTCCATGGTATTTTTTGTCATACATTTTGGCATAATATGAAATTGGTTATTTTTTCTACTTATCTACATAGCTCTGAATTATACTTTAAGTCTTTACAAATCAGAGTCTGATATAGTTCAAAAATAGTATGTATCTATAGAAAAGCTTTTATATGTGGGATAATGCTGCATATGCACTTCAAACTAAACTCTGATGAATCTTGTGACAGTTTTTTATATATAATATTCTGTATTCAGAAGAATGGTGCCACATATGCACTCCATACATACAAACAGTAGTTCCTATTACCTTACTATCAGGTCAAGAATAATCCATATGAAGGCTGCTCTATCAGTCTTGGATACTCAAATAAAGATGATTTGGAGTAAGATTATCATCAGCCTATAATCTTCAGACAATACTAAAACCACTAGGATGTTATAATTCTTTGTTGTAAGCTAACCTGTTGTGACTGATGCATTATCAATTTCTAGCATTGGTGTGCATCGTGTATCTTTTTTCAAAGTCTTTAGAGTTTTAGAAGAAAAAAATTTCACCCTTTTCCTCTAGCAGTTTATGCAACGCACAGTGCTGAAAAGGAAGGAGATAAATGTTTGTTAACAGAGAAAATGAGAATTACTTGTAAAAATATGTCATCTCTCTCACACTACCTCTAGATATAGATAAAATTTAAACTATTTATTTAAACAATAAATCAGCATCTTGATTTTCTGTTACTGATACGTTTTCATATGGACAAGGAAGCAGACTTGGACACATGCATCTTTTTTTTCTTTCACTTTTCAGCCATGACTTACAGTGTTCCTATCATATGCCACACACATGCTAGGCAATTCAGTGCTGAGAAACAATGGCAACATCTGGGAAGAAATAGAATGTAATAAATAAAATGAAATGAAATGTGATCGTTGCACTAAGAGATCTATAGTAACATATGGTATACAACCAGGGAAAGGTTCAAAGAGCTGGGTAAGTATTTTTAAGTGAAGAAAAGAGAAGGCATATATATCCATAACAAGGGACAGTATCCCTTATGACCAAGAACATCATAACTGGTCAGTAGAATACTAGCTGCTACATGGAGAGGATAGGACTGGATAAGTAACAGGATTCCATGTAACACTAACATGCGACGTTAAATGCTTTGGCTTTTCTGAGTATTTCTGGGGAATGTCTTAAAAAAGAGTATTTAAAAAGTGGCAACACTGGGACCAAAGTGATAATACAGTGTCTAAGGTGCTTGCCTTGCATGAGCTTGGCCTGGGTTCAATCCTTGGCACCGGAAATGCAGAAATGGTCTGGAAGTCCCACTAGGTGTGAAACCTGAGCTCAGAGCCAAAAGTAAGCCCTGAGCATCACTGGGGGTGATTTAAAAAAAAAATCACATTAATGTGATAACACCAAATGTCTAATATTAACAGAAATTTTAGTCTATTATGTGGACATTGGTAGTGGAGATGAGGAGAGTGTAACTAGACATTTAAATGTAGGATGTGTTGGATATATAAAATTAAGCTTGGCAGGGTAGACAAATAAGCTAAAAGAAAGGTTGAAGATATTTTGTTTGTTCGTTTTTTGGGCCACACCCGATGCCGCTCAAGGGTCTCTCCTGGCTATGCACTCAAAAATTGCTGCTGGCTTGGGGGAACCTTATGGGATGCCAGAAATCGAACCAAGGTCCATCCTGGATCAGCCGCCTACAAGGCAAATGCCCTACCTCTGTGCTATCACTCTGGCCCGAAAGGTTGAAGAAGTTATTAGCACCAGCTGTTGTGAGAATTAAAAGGGCAATCATGGTTTTTAACCTAACCCCAGTGTATGGAATTCTGCTTATATAATCAGAGGTATTTCAAGGCAACAGCCTTGAAAGATTAAAGCTTACTTTGGCTTTTCAAATAGATTGCCAGTGTTATTGCACCTCAGATGCAAATTTGATTTGATGCAAAGTGAGATATTAGCTTTTCATCAGATTTCCTGAGATCAGCTTTATTAATTCCCTTGTTTATAAGAATCACACATGTGAATATGAAGTAATCAACTTCTTTCTTTACTCCCTCCATTCCATCCAAACTAGGGGACTCTCTATGAACTCAAAAGAGCTGAAAGTCTTTTCATATATTGTATATAAAATATCTTCTTCAGAGACTAGAAACTTAATGCCTCTGTATTTCACTAGAGGGAAATCATTTATATTGTCCAGCTTGGGGAGTGGGGAATAGAGCACCTTGAGATATTTTCAGATGAAAGATGTTACCTTCATGTAATATGCTCTTTTGCAATTTTTATATTATATATTCTTTCACATAAGTTTGCCTACTTTAGGGCAATATTTTGTTACACATGACAAAATGTTGTGATGTGTATCAAGATGCCTGTTTACCATTATATCTAGTTTGAGATCCACTTCACATTTATTTGGGACTGGAGGAAATGAAATCTGGGGTATCTAGATGACAAATTGAAATTTTGAGCAATATTTTTGAAGTACATTTGGTCCTGTAAGGCTGGGTTGTCAGCGAAACAAAAATATACCATTTCTGGCATAGTAAACTAAAGCTCGAATACAGCCCTCAGTCACTTGACAAGTGCACTTGCAAGTCAAGATATATTAGACATTTTTTCCTCTTTACTCTAATGATATAAGTGAAATAGATAATAATGTTTGGAGAAAGAAATAAAAGATCTATTTATCTAAATTTGACTGTAGATTGTCATAGGGCCTACATGGGCCAGGAGACGCAAGGACAGTTCCCATGGGATAGGAGCTAGAAATCAACATCAGCATTAGAACATCTGTTCACGCATTGGATATTGTGAGAATCTCTACATTGATTCTTGGTTTCTCTGTTGTAAAATGAAACCACAGCTTTGATTCATATTTCAGAAAGTGTTATGACTGTGCAGGATAAAAATACATAAAATGTGTAAAGTTATGTTGAATTTTTTGTAATAATTACATAGAGCCTCAAATAGAGGAACATCTTGCCAGGATATATTTGACAAGATAGACCAGATCTATATTAGAAAAATTTCAATTTTGGGTCTATATATATTAACTCAAAAAACACTAATCAGCAGCATAAACTTGTAATTGTTTATTATTAAATGATTTATAAAATACATATTACACCAATATTTAAATATAGTTTAAATTAAAATTGGTAAATAGAATATTTGTAGTAAATATATTTGATGAATAATTTTATTTAACTTGATATAAAGAAAATGCAATTCTAATAAAGAATTTACTTGCAAATTCTGTAAAACATCTAGGTACTGGCGTCAGAGAGAGAGCATGGAGGTAGGGTGTTTGCCTTGCAAGCAGAAGGACAGTGGTTCAAATCCTGGAATCCCATATGGTCCCCCAAGCCTGCCAGAAGTGATTTCTGAGTGTAGAGCCAGGAGTAACTCATGAGTGCTGCCGGATGTGACCCAAAAACAAAACAAACAACAAAAACAAAAAAAGCCATGTACTAAAATTAGTGCACTGTCAAGAGGTAAAAACTACCACCACCAAATACTTTTGTCTTTGTCATATGTTTTTATAATAACTTATATGCTTGCAAATAACCTTGCTTATTTGGAAGCCAGCAAGTCATTTTAGATTTGAGTATTTTCCTATCAGCTTTATTTTCTGTGAATTTTAATTTTCTGTGTTGTTAAGTTACTCTGCCTATAGCTATCTATATTATTAAGAGTTGCAGTTTTGCATCAAGAGTCTGAGAACCTTTATATATATATATATATATATATATATATATATATATATATATATATGTATGTATGTATGTATTGCATACTTTTTCCCTATCAATATAATAAAGATACTGCAAATTATTCTCTTAGTTTTCTCTGTCTCAAGTAACAAGAAATCCAGAAAAAAGAATGAACTTGCTTTAACATTAAAATGTTGAATATTATCTGTGATCTGTTTTAGAACCTAGGCTGTTAAATATGGTGGTTTATTCTAGAATCGTTTTGTCCATGCAGACATTACTAGTGAATATGGTCATGGAGCATATGAAATAAAGCTAATGTTTCAAGAAATAACTAAATTTGGGGCCGACGAGGTGGCGCTAGAGGTAAGGTGTCTGCCTTGCAAGCGCTAGCCAAGGGAAGGACCACAGTTCGATCCCCCGGTGTCCCATATGGTCCCCTCAAGCTAGGGGCAATTTCTGAGTGCATAGCCAGGAGTAACCCCTGAGCATCTAACGGGTGTGGCCCAAAAAACAAAAAAAAAAAAAAAAAAAAAAAAAAAAAGAAATAACTAATATTTTTATTTTATTCCCTGCATAATCATCTCCCTTAAATAAAAATTATCTATAATAATTGGCAGTTTTTATTAGTAAACAATTATTTATAACAAGAAAAAAGAAAAGATTAAAGTGAGTGATAATAAAATTTAAATATTATAAAATATTAAAGATTCAACTATATGCTTTGTATAGCAGAAATAATAGCAGAAAATATGCCAAAGCTTTATCTTTAATGCATACAAATCTGAAACCTGGTTTTAGAAATTTCTTAGTATTACATACTGTCTGGATTTTGTATACTTTTGTTGTTTTAGTTGTCATTGTTCAGTATTAAATCACACTTGGTGGTACTTACGGGTTACTTTTTTTTTTACTAGCTTTTTTTTATATCTCTATTTAAACACCTTGATTTCAAATATGATTGTAGTTGGGTTTCAGTCATGTAAAGAACAACCCCACTTCACCAGTGCAATATTCCCATCACCAATGTCCCAAATCTCCCACCTCTCTATCCCCATCCCCCGCCTGTACTCGTGACAAGCGTTCTACTTCCCTCATTCATCCGCATTGTTATGATAGTTCTCAATGTAGTTATTTTTCTAACTGCACTCATCACTCTTTGCGGTGAGCTTCATGTTGTGAGCTGGACCTCCCAGCCCTCCTCTATTGGTCTCTGAGAATTATTGCAAAAATGTCTTTTTCTATCTCAGCACTCAGAGATCACTCCTGGTGAAGCCTGGTATGTAGTGCGAGCAATAGAATCCACATCAGCTGTATATTAAGCATGCTGTATATTGCACTGACCTACTTTTATGTTTTATATTGAGATAATTATGGTATAAGAACCATAATTAAATCAATATGGAAATGATCATTAAGAGAAAAGCAAGAACAATAATTGGATCAATATGGAAATAATCATTAAGAGGAAAACAAGAACATATTGATTCCCATATTTGCATAGTCATAAAAGATCAAATTATGTTTGTCTAGATTTATGTTCCCATTTTCAAAAATGATAAATTGACTTTCATTACTTTAATTTAGAATTTGATATTTTTGCAGAACATATCAAATTTTATTTTTCATTTTGAACTTGTGATTTATTCATTAATGCAAAACTATTTGCAAATGCTCTTTTTCATTGATTCGTCAAATTTCTTCACAACTCTGAATTTAGCAATATGTTAGAAGTTTAAAATTGGTCATACTTGGATTACTTATGCTATGCTAGTGGAAAAGATTAAAGCTGCTTAATCAAGAGCTGGTTGTAAATTTCATACTAGCACAACAGAGTGGTTTCAAAGTTGTTTAGAGTATTATATCTGAACAAATATCTAGGAATTATTTTAATCCCCATCTTGGAGCATGCTCAGACATACTTATACATTAAAAATCAACTTCCCAGATCCAAAAGTGTAGAAAAGGTTTAACTGCTGGTTTCTACATACTCATTAAGATGATCCTTAAAAGCCAATAAATGGAATCAATCTTAACATATCTTTAAAAGGAATATCACATTAAGGCTAGATTATCAAACTAAAAACCTTCCTTAAGGACATAAAGGGTTTTCTGTTGTGATTGTGTCTGGTACATAAAGCTGAACAGAAGAAAGTGGTCCACTATAACAATGGACTTTAGCTTGGCAAGAAGGAATCATGAATGACTTTTGACAAACCCTCTACTCTCACCCACGTTTCTTTCTTCAAATGCTCCTTTCTACCAACAAGAGAATTAAGATATTTTTAGCACATCCCTTTCATCCCACATGCTGAGGCTCATTCCCACTTTTGAAATGCAATTCGCACCTGCAGTTCTAGTAACTAATTTCCACTTCATGCTACCAATGCAGTTTATGCCCCCAAAATGAATTGGAAAAATCTCTTGACTGATCACACTCCTAGTTTACCTCTGTCATGGCATTTTCCACACTCAAATGACCTGTTTATTTTGTGCTTTCCAGTAAGCCAGTAGGTAAATAGAGAGCCCGAATGTGTTCTACATAGACTTTCATATTATATCCTTCAAATTGAATGCTGATATATGTTTGGTGAAGTGTGAAAGTGACTGGTAAAGCTTTAGGTTTGGATCATATCTTTAAACTCTTCTGCATGTCATCTTTAGGCTCTGTATAGATTTGAAAGACTTTCCATTTCCCATATGGAAACTCCTGCAAGGGAGTTTCTTTCAGAAAACTTTCATAACAAAATACTAGAGCCCCATATTTAGATTATTAGCTGGCAATTTAGAACAAGAGCATAAAGCTGATATACTTTTTATCTTTTACTAAAACACCATGATTATAAATCTATTCATGATTGAGTTTCAGTCTTAAAATGTACACCACCCTACCACCAATGTGAACATTCCCCTCCACCAATGTCCCCAGTATCCTTCCCACTCCCCAATTGTCGTATCTCTGGGAAGACTTTTTTTTTGGGAGGGGTCGATATCCGTTTGATGCTCAGGTGTTACTCCTGGCTAAGTGCTCAGAAATTGCCCCTGGCTTGGGGAGACCATATGGGATGCTGGGAGATTGAACTGCTGTCCTTCCTTGGCTAGAGCTTGCAAGGCAGACACCTTACCTCTAGTGCCACCTCTCCAGCCACTGGAAAGACATTTAATTGCTCTCTCCATCTCTTTGTCTCACTCTATCTCTCTCTCTCATCCTTTTTTTTAAACTCCTTTTAGACACCATGAATTGCTCTATTGTGAATGAAGGGGTTCTATGCATACCACTTTATCTCTATCCAATACACAGTTATTATCCAGAGTGATCAATTTTAAATATCATTGTCATAGTGGACCCTTCTCTATCCTAACTATACTGCTCCAGTATTTGTGGCAAGCTTTCTATTATCTGCAGGTTCTCCTGACCCTCATCTCAACTGTCTCTGGATATTATTACCATACTATCTTTTATTTTCATATATCCCATAAACGAGTGAGATTATTCTATGTGTATATCTCTCTTCCTCTGAATCATTTCACTCAGCATAATTATCTCTATTTCCATCCATGTATAAGCAAACTTCATGACTTCATTTTTCATAACATCTGCATAGTATTTCATTAGGTAGATATATCATAGTTTCTGTAACCACATATCTGTTCTTGGGCACCCGGGTTTAAAATTTGTTTACATTTTTATTTATTTATTTATTTGGATTTTGGATCACAATCAGAGGCACTCAGGGCTTAATCCTGGCTCTGTGCTCAGAAATCACCTCTGGCAGGCTTGGGAGACCATATGGGATGCTACTTTTCAAACTACTTTTCCTCTTGAATCCACTGCAATCGGTTTGCAAGCAAATGCCCTACCACTGAACTATCTCTCCAGCCCTGGCCCTAAATTTTTTTTACTTTTTATTTCTTGTTGGTTGTTGGTTTTAGGGTCACACCTGGTGGCACTCAGGGGTTACTCCTGACTCTGCACTCATAAATCATTCCTGGTAGACTCGGGGGACCATATGGAATGATGGGGAAATATCCAGCTGAGCTGCAAGAGGGAAAATGGCCTACTGGCTGTGCTATATTCCATCCCTAAGACTACTATATATTTTTTTAAGACTACTATATTTTTAAGGACAATATAACTCTATGTGTGAGAGATAAGATGAAGTTACAAAATTGGAATACATTTGCTTCTAACAAGGCTACAAATATTCAGTATATAGTAACTTAAATCAGAGATCCTTAAATTTGTTCCACTCATACTTGTTTTGTTTGAGAAATGCAAGATGGACGAGTATTTCCAAATCTTGAATTATTTACACATTTGATTTTTAAATTAAAATTTTGTTGTTGCCTGTTCAGAAACCCTTTCTTATTGCCAAATTTATATGCACTTCCATATAGGTGTCATAGCCCACAGGTTAGGGACCTTTACTTACATTACCAGCAGAGATATGGATAAGATCCATTTAAATATTTGTTCTGGAACATACTGAGACCTTCCCCAGAAGAGGTATCAGGTGAAATGTACACTTTCCTCATGAGCAAAGTTTTAGACTTGAGGAAATCAGTGGCATCACTACTTTTAGATTGGAGTCTCCTCAGGACCACTCTTGGAGATGTTTAGACTGGGCATAGATGATTCAATGTTTATAGTTTCAGCTACTAATGCAATAATGTTCTTCTCAGGCCTCCAGTTGTTGCTCAGGTGTCACCAGGTTCATGCTGGCCATTACTCAGCGTGGGCCACCAAGAGGACGCTCGATGTCACAGAATTCTTAGATCAAACTCAAGACCTTAACTATGCAGTAATTGTAGGAATATACTCCACCTCATTGAACCAACTCCCTAAATTTTCTACGACTCTCTTTTTGGGTGGTGGAGGCAGGTTAGTAAATATTGAAAATGCATACTATAATTTAGAAAATGACTTGAAGTAAAAGTCCATAAAATGTCTTCTCTAAGAGACATTTAATTTAATGAGCAAAGTATAAAATTATAATTAATTAAAAAACAGAAAATTAAATTTGGGGACTGATTTGAGAAGATTTCTGCTCAAATACATGAGAGAGCATTAATAAAACCTGGCTTTAGATAATGAATGAGGTTACTAGTGCAATTCAAGTTTTTATTTTGGTTTTGGGCCATGCCTAGGCAGCATTCACATGTTACTCCTGGCTCAGGGTTCAGAAATCGCTTCTGACAGGATCAGGGAACCATATGGGATGCTGGGGATTGAACCTGGGTCTCTACGGGGTCTTCTGTGTTCAAGGCAAATGGCCTACAGCTGTTTTATCATTCTGGCTGCAATTCAAGTCTTAAAATAAATGCAGAACTGAATCAGATTTGTGCTAGAAATGTACTTGAGTATAAGGAATGAATAATATATCTTATAGACATGGCCTTAAAGCCTGATATATTAAAGATATACATATTTAATTTATTAGCAATGGAATTATACCACAGTTTTAATGAAAATGGGTTCCCATAAAGAAACATTTAATTCTGAGGCTGGAGTGATAGCAGAGCTGTAGTGTTTTGCCTTGCATGCAGCTGACCCAGGACCGACCTCAGTTTGATCCCCAGTGATCAGGAAAATAAAATGAATTTTTATTTATTTTTAGATATTTGTATTGTAATGTTTTATGAGCTTTTATAGATTTCATATGTACATCATTATAAATCATATCTCATGCTATATTAAATCACATTGAAAGTTTAATTCTATCATTCACTATAAAATCACTCCCGCTTTTTTTGGTTTTTGGGTCACATGTGGCCTCTCTCAGGGGTTACTCCTGGCTCTGCACTAAGAATAACTCCTGGCAGGCTAGGGGGACCATATGAGATGCCAAGATTTGAACCACTGTCTGTCCTAAATCAGCTGTTCGCAGGGCATACGCCCTACCACTGTGCAATCTCTCTAACCCCAAAATCAACTCCTTTTGCTTGATTTATATTATTCTCCTGGTGATCACTAATTTGGTCTTATAGTATAAAATTCTCTTTATTTTTTTATACTTTTTATTGACATTATTAATTACAAGTTTTTCACAGTTGTATTTCGTGCTAAAATTCTTTTTAATATGTTTGTTGTTTTCATTTCTGTGCTATATGCAAGTAAAATTGTCGCAGGCCAGCTGAGTCAGGCAGCACTGAGAGGGAATTCAGGATTATTCAATAGGAGGATGGTAGCAATGAGTTGGTACTGAGAGACCAGACACACTGAAAAGTAGTAAGAAATAAGCCCCCCTTATTGGGAGTTATATTTCATATTTAAGCACAAAATTATCAATAGTAGGAAGTTGAGTAGATCAGGTGTGACATGGTTTTTAGCCATAGGATTAAACATTATGTGTCAGCAAAATCATTAGCCATCCATGTAAACATTGTATGTATTTTATAAATTCATTGCTATCACTTTCATGTAACATAAACAGAAATTAGAAGAATACTTTTCATTTCCTCTTGGATATGATCCTTGGTAGTCAACAAAAATCAGAAAGATACTTATTCTTTCTTCTTGGATAGGATTCTTGCTAGTTAACTATGAATCAACAAAATACAAGCACATTGTCTAGTAATGCTAAAGCAAAGAACTATTGTAAAAATAGGGCAGATGTAATTAAAATACCAAACATTTGTATAGTCTACACAATACTAAATAACTAAATAAGTAATAATGAATAATATTACTATTAATTCTACCAGTTTGGGAAAATATTGGTGTATTTTCTATCAGTTTTTTATTTGAAGTTATTATTATATCTTTATTTCAAATTTATTTATTTTTTATTTAAAAAACTTTATTACATACATAATTGTGTTTGGGTTTCAGTCATGTAAAGAACACCACCCATCACCAGTGCAACATTCCCATCACCAATGTCCCAAATCCCCCTCCTCCCCGACCGAACCCCCGCCTGTACTCTAGACAGGCTTTCTATTTCCCTGGTACATTCTCATTATTAGGATAGTTCAAAACGTAGTTATTTCTCTAACTAAACTCATCCCTGTTTTTGGTGAGCTTCATGAGGTGAGCTGTAACTTCCAGCTCTTTTCTCTTTTGTGTCTGAAAGCTATTATTGCAAGAATGTCTTTCATTTTTCTTAAAACCCATAGATGAGTGAGACCATTTTGTGTCTTTCTCTCTCTCTGACTTATTTCACTCAGCATAATAGATTCCATGTACATCCATGTATAGGAAAATTTCATGACTTCATGAAAGCTGCATAATATTCCATTGTGTATAAGTACCACAGTTTCTTTAGCCATTCATCTGTTGAAGGGTATCTTGGCTGTTTCCAGAGTCTTGCTATGGTAAATAGTGCTGCAATGAATATAGGTGTAAGGAAGGGATTTTTGTATTGTATTTTTGTGTTCGTAGAGTATATTCCTAGGAGTGGTATAGCTGGGTCATATGGGAGCTCGATTTCCAGTTTTTGGAGGAATCTCTTATTGCTTTCCATAAAGGTTGAACTAGACGGCATTCCCACCAGCAGTGGATAAGAGTTCCTTTCTCTCCACGTCCCCGCCAACACTGCTTGTTCTCATTCTTTGTGATGTGTGCCAATCTCTGGGGTGTGAGGTGGTATCTCATAGTTGTTTTGATTTGCATCTCCCTGATGATTAGTGATGTGGAGCATTTTTTCAAGTGTCTTTTGGCCATTTATATTTCTTCTTTGTCAAAGTGTCTGTCCATTTCTTCTCCCCATTTTTTGATGGGATTAGATATTTTTTTCTTGTAAATTTTTGTCAGTGCCTTGAATATTTTGGAGATTAGCCCCTTGTCTGATGGGTATTGGGTGAATAGTTTCTCCCACTAAGTGGGGGGGCTCTTGTACCCTGGGCACTATTTCTTTTGAGTTGCAGAAGCTTCTCAGTTTAATATATTCCCATCTGTCAATCTCTGCTTTCACTTGCTTGGAGAGTGCAGTTTCCTCTTTGAAGATCTTTAAGTCTCAGTGTCCTGGAGTATTTTACCTATGTGGTATTCTATGTATATTATGGTTTCGGGTCTGATATTGAGGTATTTCATCCATTTGGATTTAACCTTCATACATGATGTTAGCTGGGGGTCTAAGTTCAATTTTTTGCAAGTGGCTAGCCAGTTGTGCCAACACCACTTGTTGAAGAGACTTTCTTTGCTCCATTTAGGACTTCTTGCTCCTTTACAAAAATTAGGTGATTTTATGTCTGGGAAACATTCTCTGAGTATTCAAGCCTATTCCACTGATCTGAGGGCCTGTCCTTATTCCAATACCATGCTGTTTTGATAACTATTGCTTTGTAGTACAATTTAAAGTTGGAGAAAGTAATTCCTCCCATATTCTTTTTCCCAATGATTGCTTTAGCTATTCTAGGGTGTTTATTGTTCCAAACGAATTTCAAAAGTGCCTGATCCACTTTTTTGAAGAATGTCATGGGTATCTTTAGAGAGATCGCATTAAATCTGTACAATGCTTTGGGGAGTATTACCATTTTAATGATGTTAATCCTGCCAATTCATGAGCAGGGTATGTGCTTCCATTTCCCCGTGTCCTCTCTTATTTCTTGTAGCAGAGTTTTATAGTTTTGTTTGTATAGGTCCTTCACATTTTTAGTCAAGTTGATTCTAAGATATTTGAGTATGTGTGACACAATTGTGAATGAGGTTGTTTTCTTAATGTCCATTTCTTCCTTATTACTATTGGTGTATAGAAAGGCCATTGATTTTTGAGTGTAAATTTTGTTGCCTGCCACCTTGCGATATGAGTCTATTGTTTCTAGAAGTTTTTTCGTAGATACTTTAAGGTTTTCTAGGTAGAGTATCATGTCATCTGCAAACAGCGAGAGCTTGACTTCTTCCTTTCCTATCTGGATTCACTTGATATCTTTTTCTTGCCTAATCGCTATAGGAAGTACTTCCAGTGCTATGTTGAATAAGAGTGGTGAGAGAGGACAGCCTTGTCTTATGCCAGAATTTAGAGGAAAGGCTTTCAGTTTTTCTCCATTGAGGACAATATTTGCCACTGGCTTGTGGTAGATGGCTTAACTATATTGTGAAATGTTCCTTTCATTTCCATCTTGCTGAGAGTTTTGATCAAGAATGGGTGTTGGACCTTATCAAATGATTTCTCTGCATCTATTGATATGATAATGTGATTTCTATTTTTTTGTTGTTGATGTTGTGTATTATGTTGATAGATTTATGGATGTTAAACCACCTTTTCATTCCTGGAATGAAACCTACTTGATCATAGTGGATGATCTTCTTAATGAGGCATAGAATCCTATTTGCCAGGATTTTGTTGAGGATCTTTGCATCTGTATCCATCAGTGATATTGGTCTGTAATTTTCTTTTTTCATAGTATCTCTGTCTGGTTTAGGTATCAAGGTGATGTTGGCTTCATAAAGGCTATTTGGAAGTGTTTCCATTTGTTCAATTTCATGAAAATTCTTGCCAGGATTGGTAAAAGTTACTCTTGAAAGGTTTGAAAGATTTCATTAGTAAATCCATCTGGGCCTGGACTTTTGCTTTTGGGCAGACATTTGATTACTGTCTTAATTTCCTCAATAGTGATGGGTGTGTTTAGATATGCTACATCCCCTTCATTCAACCGTGGAAGATTATAAGAGTCCAAGAATTTATCCATTTCTTCCAGGTTTTCGTTTTTAGTGGCACAGAGTTTCTCAAAGTAGTTTCTGATTACCCTTTGGATCTCTACCATATCAGTAGTGATCTCTCCTTTTTCATTCCTAATACAAGTTATCAAGTTTCTCTCTCTTTCTTTGTTAGTTTTGCCAGTGGTCTATCTATCTTGTTTATTTTTTCAAAGAACCAACTTCTGCTTTCATTGATCTTTTGGATTGTTGTTCAGGTTTTCACTTCATTGATTTCTGCTTTCAGCTTTGTTATTTCTTTCTGTCTCCCTGTTTTTGTTTCCTTTTGTTGAGTACTCTCTAATTCTATAAGCTGCATCATTAAGCTATTCAGGTATGCCCCTTGTTCTTTCCTTATGTGTGCTTGCAAAGCTGGAAATTTTCCTCTCAGTACTGCTTTTGCTATGTCCCATAGGTTTTGATAGTTTGTGTCTCCATTGCCATTTGTTTCTAGGAAGGTTTTGATTTCCTCTTTGATTTCATCTTGGACTGACTGGTTATTCAGTATTAGGCTGTTTAACTTCCAGGTATTAAAGTTTTTCTTCTGTGTCCCTTTGTGGTTCACATATAATTTTAGGGCCTTGTGGTCAGCAAAGGTAGCCTGCAAAATTTCTATCCTCTTAATATTATGGAGGTATGTTTTTTGTGCTAGCATGTAGTCTATCCTGGAGAATGTCCCATGTACATTAGAGAAGAATGTGTATCCAGGCTTCTGGGGATGAAATGTCCTGTATATATCTACTAGGCCTTTTCTTTCATTTCTCTTTTCACCTCTAGTATATTCTTGTTGGGTTTCAGTCTGGTTGACCTGTCAAGTGTTGACAATGTCGTGTTGAGATCTCCCATAATTATTGTGTTATTATTGAAATTATTTTTCAGATTTGTCAACAATTTTATTAAATATTTTGCTGGTCCCTCTTTTGGTGCATAGATATTTTGGAAAGTGATTTCTTCCTGCTCTACGTATACTTTGTTAATACAAGATGTCCAACTTTGTCCCTTACAACTTTCCTAAGTATAAAGTTTGTATCATCTGATATTAGTTTGGCCACTCCAGCTTTTTTATGGGTGTTGTTTGCTTGGATGATTTTCCTCCAGCCTTTTATTTTGAGTCTATGTTCTGACTATTCAGGTGCACTTCTTGTAGGCAGCAGAAGGTTGGATTGAGTTTTTTTGATTCATTTAGCCACTCTGTGTCTCTTAACTGATGCATTTAGTCCATTGACATTGAGAGAAAGAAATGTCCTGGGAGTTAGTGCCATCTCTATATTGAAGTTTGGTGTGTCTGTTGGTCTGTCTTGTCTTAAAGTAGGTTGTTCAGTTTTTCTTTTAAGAATGGTTTTGAATCTGTAAAGTTTCTGAGCTGTTGTTTGTCTGTGAAACCATGTATTGTTCCTTCCAACCTGAAAGTGAGTTTTGCTGGGTGCAGTATTCTAGGCAAAGCATTTATTTCATTCAGTTTTGTCACTATGTCCCACCACTGCCTTCTGGCATTGAGTGTTTCCAGTGACAGGTCTGTAGTAAAATCAAGGATGTTCCCTTGAATGTAATTACTCTTTTCAATCTTGCTGCTTTCAGAATTCTGTCTCTATCTGTGGGATTCATCATTGTGACTAGGATGTGTCTTGGGGTGTTTTTTCTGGGGTCTCTTTTAGTTGGTACTCTTCGGACATGCAGGATTTGATCGCATGTATTCATCAACTCTGGTAGTTTCTCTTTAATTATGTTCTTGACTGCTGATTCTTCCTGGAGATTTTCTTTCTAGGTCTCTGGGACTCCAATGATTCTTAAGTTGTTTCTGTTGATCTTATTATAGACTTCTATTTTCATATACTCCCATTCTTTGAGTAATTTTTCCATTGCTTGTTCATTTGCTTCAAGGCTTTTTTCCAATATTTTCTGCTGTATGGAATTGTTATTCATCTCATCTTCCAGTGTACTAATTCTATCCTCAACTGCTGTTAACCCATGGAAAAGCTGAACCATGTTTTTCTTCAATTCATCTACTGAGTTTTTCAGACCTGTTATTTGACCTGAAATTTCAGTTTGGAATTTTCTGATATCTATCTCCATATTCTCTTGATTCTTATTAGTGTTCTCTTCTATACTTTCTTTGTGTTCATTAAACATCTTCCATATTATGACTCTAAACTCCTTATCTGAGAGACTGACTAGTTGGTTGGTCATATTCAAGTCATCAGAGTTGCCATCATTATTCTCTATGTCTGGTGCTGGCCTGCGTTTTTTCCCCATTGTCACACTTTTATTGTGGGTTTTTCTACGTGTTGTGGTCGTATTCATTGTCTAAATGATGTGCATGGCCGAGAAGCAAAGCGGCCATGCTCCTCTGGCTCCTCCCTTTCTGGGCTTGTAAACTCACCTCCAGGGAAGGCTCCAGGGAAGGCGAGCCGTCTGCACACACAGGATGAAATTAGGCTGAAAATGGAGCACAGCACAGAAGACAGGCAGATAGGGGTGCTGGCATCTGAGTTCCAGCAGAGTTCACCGTCTTCCCCTTTCTGGGCATGTAAGCTCAGCTCCAGGGAAAGCGAGCCTTCCACAGATGAGCCACATACAGGATGAACTCAGGCTGAAATGGAGCATAGCACAGAAGACAGGCAGATAGGGGTGCTGGCAGGCAGATAGGGGTGCTGGCATCTGAGTTTCAGTAGAGTTTAGCGGCTTCCCCTTCTGGGCTTGTAAAGTCAGCCATTTCTTACTCACTCTCTCGCTCGCTGGGTAGCTTCAGAATGCAGTTTTTTTGGGGGTTCGCTTCCCAGGGCTCTGAAGAGAGCTTCAAGGTTTCAGAAAAGACAGGGAAGCATAGGACAGGTCTCCCTTCAGGTCCTCAGTTTTTTTCAGAAAAAGGACAGCAGGGCGGAGACTCTGCAGGTGAAGCAATCAGCACTTCACCTGGCAGTCCCCACGGTCAGCCATTTCTTACTCTATTTTCTACCAGTTTAAAAAATTATTATTGTAGATTCTTTCAGCAGTTTAGGGTAAATATGATGCATTTCAGAGATTCTTGCTTTAATCCATGAGGCAAAGGCACACAGATTTTTATGTACTTGGCATTGTTAGTTCTCATTATACATTAATGTTTAATAAACTCATTGTTGCTAACCTACCAAGAACTAATCTAGGGCACAACTGGTCTTTTCTCAGCAATCTCTGCCAGAACTTCAACCCCCCTTTTTTGGGGAAGCTAGTCTTGTACTGCAGCAGTCCTGTGTGCTTCAATCATGCTTGTAGGCCGGGGGCTATGGCATTAAATGATAGTGTTTGACTCTGATGTATCTATCTGACATATTCCCCTTAATGTATTGTCTTTAGGTTTATATATGTTATAAATAGTGGAGTTTTATTAACCTTATAATTGAACATCACTCACTTGGTTTCACAAAGGATCAAGAGTCAGATGAGTGGCACAGAATATCATTTACCATCATTAATTCACTATCATGAATTTTATTTTAATTTATAAGATTGCACTACATACATAATTATAGAGTATATATTATATACATTATATAGCTATATTGTGGGATTACTCTCTAACTTCCATTAATGCACATCATTTCATTGTGTGTACCACAATTAATCCAATCATTAGTTGATATGTACTTAGGTTTTTAGTTCTTGCCTTTATGTGCAATGCTACAGTGAACATGTGCTTGTATGTAGCTCTTCAAATTTAAGTTTTAACTATCTGAATACTCATGAACGTGACAATATATAGAATTTCTATTTTGAAGTTTATGAACAAAGTGTTGACCTACACTGTTAACTTCTTTTTTATAATATATATCAAAAGAAAACAATATAAAATATATAAAAATACTTTTTGTCATACATATGAAGTGATGGCTTATACTTCTCTAAAGAATACATAAAGTCTCACCAAAAATGTGAATACTCTTATTGGAGAAATTAGTCAATTATTTATTTTATTTTATTTTATTTTATTTTTAGATAAACCACTGTTACTATGAGAAGAGTTGAGAATCTGTGTGTGATAACCAAGGAAAAACTTAGCAGAGGAATATAGAAGTGACATTGATTTAATTGGTTTGTATTTAAGAAACAAAGATGCAGAAAAATAGTACAGAGGCAAGATACTTGCCTTGTCACACTTGTTCCAGATTCAGTTCCCTCCACCTTATGCATATTTCTATATGTACATCTATATATATTCCCACCACCTATATATAGATAATATATCTATATCTATATCTATATATATGTTTACCCAAGCTTGTCAGAAGTAATTTCTGAGCAGAAAGCTAAGAGTAAGCTCTGCACTCTGACAGGTGTGACCCCTACAGAAAAAAAAGGAAATACAATTAATTAACGTGAACTAAATATAAGAATATATATTCCATAAAAATATATTTGAATAATTTATTAAGGAATATTTCATTCATATAAATACTGTAAAAATTTTTGTATTCTAATGTTAAACAAAATTTCACAAATTATTTAGCAAAAAATAGGAATGCTATATTACATTTCTCAAGTGATAATTTTTTGATGAGGTAGGATAAACATAATGTATGTTTTAATTTTAAAAATATAGGACATATTTTATTTTCCAATATATTTAGATATATTTATAGAGAAGTGATTGGTTATATTCATAGATAATTGGTTCAATAGATTCAATATATTCATAGAGACTCAAAAATAGTAAAGTTTATATTTGTAAAATTATAATGTTTTATATAAGATAAAGTATCTTTTACCTTTTAAATAAAATATAATCTAGGTATATTATTTAAAAATAAAACAATTCACTTGAGAACTCATTTGAGATTATTTATGTGTTTGTATTATACATTATAATTTGTTGTGTGGCTTTGATGAGCAGCAAGTAAATCATTGCTCATTTCTTCTTTAGAGGAAAATATTCTTTGATTTGGACTAGACTTTCTGGTCATTAATCTCAATCAAGAATGATGGCACATAGAATTTTATCAGGATAGAAAACTTTAATGTATGACCAGAGATAATGGATCCTACAGAATATTATATTAAATGTCTATATCCAGATTTCCCCAGAAGCTTAAAATTTAAATGCATTGACTAAAAGTCCCTTTTTTGGTATATGAGGTAGTTTAATCACAAGCATGATATGAACTAGAGCAAAAATAGAATTATGACCACACTCCGTATACCTAATAGCCAACATATAAAAAGATGGAGGGGGAAGGTGAGATAAATTTTACTATAAATTATGGTTTTGGTTATTTACTAAAGGGATAAATAATAGTGATTGTAGCAACTAATTTATGGACAGATGAGGAAGCAGTCCTGACTTTTGAATTCAAAAGTAAAAATCACCAATGCTTCTAATAAAGAGGAATAGGTAAGTAGATGTGTATTTCATGTATCATCACTCCAGCAAAGTTGAAATCTCACAACTGAGTGAATCTGTCTTTTGGTTATATCTCATTCGACTTTTGTACTCTTGGTCTTCATACCCACCGATTATCACTTAATATTGGAGATGATTTTAACTAAAGACTTGAGTGTTCATCTGGTGCTATGCTTCATCTACAGCATAATTTTTGGTAGCAGTATTCTAGCCTAAGGATTGATATTTTTATTGTAAGGTGACACTACTTAGGTCATTTATATCTTTTAAATAGCTGTCACCATGATCTTTTATATATGATGGCACTTCCCCAATTTCTTGTATTTTATATCATGGCCATCATGACTACAGCAATCTCAGAGTCTGACAACCCCCAAAGGAATATAGCATTCTTATCGGAATGGACTATTAGTTGCTGAATCGTCTGTCTGCTTTCAAGCATTTGCTGTTTATACATAAGGCACGTCATCTTTCTTCAAATATATGAGGCATGTAATTGGCAGCAGATTTTTTATTACCAGCTATTTAATTCATTTTTCTTAGCTTTAGATTTATATATGTATTGTCCCTCAAGGCTGACAGGAAGGGACCTGAATGACAAATGAATGACATGCCATTCACTAACAGAGAAATATGCTGCTATGGAGGAGATCTTGAAGAAGTACAATGTGGATATTTTTAAGATTTGAAGATAAATTATAAAGAGATGTATTAGTTACATTGATATTAAATGCAGTCACAAATATTTAATGCCAATTTCTTTCTGTTCTCATTCTCCTTAAGAAAGTGAATAATTTTATTTATGGTTGTAATAATGCAGGAAAATATTGGTATCCTTTTAACCAAGTCATAAATCATCTATGCGATTTATTTTATTGGAAAAAATTTAATACAATTTTAAAGACAAAATAGGGCTATTTGACTACTTTGTTATTCTGTCCATCTACATGGTTTTTATAGTTATATTTCTAGCAATATATACATGTATCCAAGTATCTTATATATTGATTTAATAGTCTATAGCCATTGTACTTACCTTCTATTTCTTAAATATCTTCAACTGTATCTTCTATGTGTGTGTATGAGCATTCTTGTAGAACAGGAGAAGAAAAGGAGGGTGGGAAAATATTGGCAAGAGAAAAATATGTGTACATGTTATAAATTTATAATTGGGAGAAAATTGCCAATTATCACTTTGCTAAGTGTAAGAATATGTTGATGTTTCTTTCTTTTTTGATTGTTGGGCCACACCCGGTGATGTTCAGGTGTTACTCTTGGCTATGTACTCAGAAATCTCTCCTGGCTTGGGGGGCAAAAATGGATTGAATCACGGGGATTGAACCGCCAGGGATTGAATAGCCATCGGTCCTGGGCTAGTTGCCTGGAAGGCAAACGCCCTATCATTGCACTATTTCTCCAACCCCATGTTGATGTTTCTTAATTCTTCTTTTTTATTTTTGTTTTTGTTTTTGGGCCATACCCAGTGACGCTCAGGGGTTACTCCTAGCTATGCACTCAGAAATCACCCCTGGCTTGAGGGACCATATGGGATGCTAGGGGATTGAACTGCGGTCAGTCCTAGGCTAGCATGCGCAAGGCAGATGCCTTATGTCCTGTGCCACTGCTCCAGCCCCTTAATTCTTCATTTTTATCTACTATCATTACTATATTCATATATGTTCATGCGTATATAATGACAAAATTGTTATTTTATGCACAAGAGTAAATTCCAGGGCCAGAAGATAGTACAGCAGATTAAGCCCTTGCCTTGCATATCATATATCCAACTTGGGTTTAATTCCCAATATCCCATAAGTCCCTCAAGAATCATGAACACCACCAAACATGGCACAAAAACAGCCCCAACAAAAGGGAAGAAAATTTGTCTAACAGTATCATTTAAAACTACAAAATAAAATGGAGGTGATATTTTAAAAGAGGTAGATAAATTTAATAATATATAATTATATGGTAAATAATAGAAACTAGTCATTTGTGGAGAATATTATGATATATTTATATTCATATATATATTTATATATTGATAAATAATGTGTATTAGAAACCTACTTACTTGATATTATAAACTGTTAGTTAAACGTTTTCTGAAAAAGAAATTTTTATTTTTAATAGTCTGAAGCTATTACATTCATACTATATTATATTACCAGTTTGGTGTGATATATTGATATTAAAAGCTGTCCATTTTTAGTACCAAGTACATGTGACACATAGGCAACTGATGGGAACTACTGAATATTAGGGTGGGAAGCTAAACTTTAGAAATATTTGGTTTTAAATATTAAGTAGCATGTTTGTAAAGATAATATTTAAGTTTGATAATATGTTTTTCAGAATTAAAAAAATGATTGAAATTTTCTATTCGATTTTGGGACTAGAGAAATTAGTGTTTGCTTATTGAATAGAACTAAAACAGTAAACTATTTCTTTTATAAATGTGAAACATTTAAGTGTGCTTAATATTTTAAAAAGTATTTTTGTCCTCTGTACATGAATATAGTCATTCAACATTGCATAATAAAAAGAAAACAAAGCTATATCCTTGAGGGCAATAACTTTGAAGAATATTGCAACTTTAATTAAAAATAATGGTGCTACATATCTTATTGACATTATTTTGTAAGTATGCAATTCAAGTGATTCTTCTTCCAAGTACTTTATTTTCCTTTGTGTTTAAATTCTTACTATCAGAGAAGATGAGTGGTATGAATTTAACAAGATAGAAAGAAAATTGGAATTGTTCATCACTAGATTTTTTTTTATAAAAAAATGAAGAAATATATCAGCCTACTAAAGATCTCTGTTCATAAACAAATATCTATTTGAAGCATATAAAATAACATTATGAATTGTTGAAAGGCTGTGTCAATAAAAACCATAACTTTTAACACAATAAATCTCATAGAATTAAATAATTGATGAGATAACTTGGTCTCTGAATCATTGTAAAATGCATTTATGAATCAGGCAGAATAAATATGGAAATCAAGTTGATATAGTTAAATTTTCAAAGCAAATTAACTAATGTCAGACTAAGGTAGCAGTGAGATTGTGTTTAAAGCACTGGATGAATATGAGTGCATAGAAATCTGAGCTGAAGTAGGATAAGTACTGGATACTGGGCAAGGGAATGAAAGGGACTCCTGGGAAGAATCTCAGACAAGGAAAGGATTTAATTGGTTTCAAATAATATACAAAGGTAAAATTTGTTTTAAATAAAAAGTAGGTCAAAGGGGGTCAAATCAATAGTAGTGCATTTGCCTTACTGGCAACTAACTCATGTTCTAGCCCTGGTATCCCATATGGTCCCCTAGGCACTGCTAGGAGAGATTCCCGGGTGCAGAGCCAGTAGTAAGTGCTGAGTATTGCTGAGCATGGCCCCCAAAAGCAAAATTAAATAGATGAAAGTTAAGTAGCATAACTATGTGAGCATTTTCCATCAAAGTTTATGGACCCCGGAAGGAATGAAAAAATAGTTTTCCAGGGCTATTCACTTTTGCTTTATATGTCCATATTTCCTCTTGACAATTTATATATTGGGGAGGTTGTTTGGGTTTTGTTATGTTTTTCCCCAAATCATAAAATGAAAATATATGAAAAATATATGAAATTATAGCTTTTTACATATCCCAACTTTGAGGAACCAGAGTGGTTTTATATGACTTTAAACAAAAATGTCTTGATTATACAGATTGTATTCTTGGAAATATTTTGTGAAATTTTTGGTATTAACCATGACATTCTGGTGAGATGAAGGTGATAAGTTAAGATAAAAATTCTTTCAAACACAGCTTGCCTTGCATGCGGTTGACCAAGAACTGACTGTGGTTCGATCCCCCTGGCGTCCCATATGGTCCCCCAAGCCAGGGGCGATTTCTGAGCACATAGCAAGGAATAACCACAGAGCGTCACCAGGTGTGGCCCACCCACCCCCAAAGAAAGAAATTCTTTCAAACATCTACAATATGTCACAAATTGGAGATGAACAAACTTCTTCTATATCAAATTATGAAAGTTAACCAAATAGGGGCTCTGGTGCAAGTTTTCCTTGCATGAGGCTCATCCAGTTCCATCTCTGGAACCACATCTGGTTCTCTGAGCACTGCCAGGATTTTTTCTATTGGATATGGCCCCAAACAAAACAGGACAAAACAAAAACTTTACCAAATCATTGAGAATAGTTTTCTTTAATTTTTATTCAAATATCTATTCACTCGTGTCTACAGTATATTAATTTTGTTTCTTAAGCCCAAAGCTATACAATATAACAATTTTATTCATTTTGTTTTATTTAATTTGTCATGTATTTCTGCATATATTTTATTATATTTATATATTATTTCTAACTAAAGACAACATCTGACATTAAACTTTTAAAACTATTTATTTATGATATATCACATTAGATTCCTTCTATCATGCAGTTATCATTCTTGACATTCCTTTTTTAGACAAGATTTAAAGAGGGTGGGTGGTCTGTAAACTGCCTGAGACAGTAGATTGTATTTTGCTTAATGTTTAAGTAAGGGATTGAATTTATTTCAGCATTTGGTTTTCAGCAACAATACATTTTAAAATTCAGTCAAATAGAAAGTCCTAAAATACTGATTGGTTAAACAACACATTTTAGACTTTTGCTGGTTCCTCATCATAGTGAAACTGAAATTGCAAGATGAATATAGTTCAGAATATATTTCAGAAATATCACATTTTAGAGAGCAATATAGAGAACTAGAGCTTTCACTTTAAAAATCCACCCTGAGTGAGCCTCAAATGGAGAAACTCCTTTCTCTACTGGCTCTAGAACCTCACCCCACTGTCCTTAAGAATTCAAAACATTCAAGAAGCTTCTGCCAATGCCCTGGAACAAAAATCATTATTCTTTGTACTGAGAACTCACAATAGACCTCTGCAAACACAGAGTAATCGGATGATCTAAGTCCTATAGAACAGACAAGGCTTTCTTTGATATATTTTTGAATTTCTGTGGTGCCTATTATAACTTTTCCTCTTTCATTTCTGATTCAATTTACTAGTGATCTGTTTTGCCCTTGCTCTCTCTTTCTCTTACTCTCTCTGAATATTGCTAATTATTTATCAATTTTATTTTAAAAAATCAACTCTTGGGGACGGAGAGATAGCACAGCGGTAGGGCACACAGCTGATCCAACACTGATGGTTGTTTGAATCCCTGTATCCCGTATGGTCTCCCATGCCTACCAGGAGCGATTTCTGAGTGCAGAGCTAGGAGTATCCCCTGAGCACTGCCAGCTGTGATCCACAAACCCATCGACCCCCAACCCCCAAAAAACAAACGAATCAACTCTTGCTTTTATTGGTCTGTTTCTATATATATTTTTTGTTTGATTTCTCATTCTTATTTGTTTCCAGGTTATTTTTATTTCCTCTTTAATTTTTTTTGCAGACCCACTGAGTGTTCAGTAGTAAACTGTTTAATTTCCAGGTATTAAAGTCATTTCATTATTTCTCTTTAGATTCACTTCTATTTTTAGTAAAACATATCTGAGAAGATAGTTGTACAATTTCTATCCTCTTAATTTTATGGACATGTGTCTTGTGGCACAGTATGTAATCTTTCTTAGAGAGTGTTCTATGTACACTGAAGAAGGATGAGTATTCATATTTTGAGGGATTAAAAGTCCTGTCTATTTACTGTATTTTCCAACGTATAAGACGACTTTTGAAACAAAAAAAAGTCAACCGAAAATCAGTGGTCATCTGATATGCCAAGTATATCCCGAAAAATATTTTAATATGCCGCTAAACAAAAATTATCTGAATATTGCCACAAAACGAATTTTCCAACTCAATCCTGCACCAATCACTGCAAGGCTGCTCGGACCGCTTCTCTAACTTAGTCAATCCAAGCAGGCTTTTTATGCATGCATATTATACAGTGTTCTGTACCCGAATCTACACTGTAAAAAGCCTGCTCAGATTGGCCAGAGTCAGAGAGGATGTTTATTACAGTATAACTTTTGGACCTTTGCTTGTTGTGATTGGCTCACTGTGGAAGATACAGTTGCAGCACAGGAACATTCTGTCTTATACAGCAAATATAGGCCTAAACCTAGGTTTTAACTGTAAAATTAGGGGGTCGTCTTATACACCCAGTCATCTTATACACCAGAAAATATGGTATATAGCAAGTAACCCCTCTTTTCTATTTCTGCCTTCAAAGTCAGTGTATCCTTTTTGAGTTGAGCCTGGTTGCTTGCTCAAGAGGTGACATGGTAGTACTGAATTCTCCAACTACAATTGTTTTGCTATTACTGTCTTTCTTTGAGTCTATAAGCAATTGCTTTAAGTATTTTGCTGCCCCCTAACTGGATGCATATATGTTTAGGGGTGTGTTTTATTTATTTTTAACTTGTTTATTAAGAAACTATTCTTTGTGTTTCTTATAAACGTTTTGCCCCTGAAGTCTATGTTGTCTGGTATTAGTATACTCAGCCCAGCCTTTATAATGGACTTGTTTGCTTGAAGGATTGTTCTCTAGTCCTTAACTTTGGTTTTGTTTTGGCTCTGACTGTTCAAATATGCTTAGTGCAGGCAGAAAAGTGTTAGATTCAATTTTATGATCTATTTTGCCATTCTGTGTCATTTGATTGGTGTGTTTAATCCATTGACATTGAGAAAGAATATTGTCATGGAATTTTGTGACATCTTTTTGCAGAAGTTTAGTGTGCTTGTGAGGTGTCTTGCTTTAAAGTAAGCAAGTTTTTCAGTTTTTCTTTTCTTTTAAATTTTTTTTTTGTGTTTGTAAAGTTCCTGAACTGTTCTTTATCAATGAAGCTGTATATCCTTCCTTCAAACTTAAAAGAGATTTTGACTGAGTGAAGTATTCTTATGGAGGCATTTATTTCATTGTTTTTATTTTATTATATCATAAGGATTTGTCATATCTTTATCTGGATTATTGATAAGCTCTCTAAATACAAGATGTTAAAGTCACTAATTGAGGGCCCGAGTGATAGTGCAGAGATAGAGTATTTGCCTTCTACGCAGATGACTTGGGGCCAACATAGATTCTATTCCATCATCCTCTATGATCTCCAAATCCTGCTAGGAGCTAGAGAGCCAAGAGTAATCCCTGAGTGCCCAAAGCTCATCCCTTCCAAAAAAGTAAAGTCAATGATTGAATAGTTGATAGTTTTAATTGATAAATGTTCTTTCTTTTTCCTTCTCAACCCACAAGTTTTCTCTCAGACACTCAAAAGAGAATGCCTTGTGTTATGTCACATAGCCTCTAAAATTCGCTCCAGACAACATTTTAAAACCATCTCAATATGAGGGTAGCATTTTCTCCATATGTAGGCCAATATATTATTCTGGCTTTTTTATATTGTCAATTCTTACAAGTACAAAGGGTATATCATTGTTTCAACATTTATTTGTATTTTATAATATATAATAAAGAATCTGAGAGGGGCTTAGGGGCCATGTATAACCCATAATACTGGGGATTGAATCCAGATCAGCTGCTTGCAAAATAAGTGTCCTACCTGTTATACTATATTTTTAGCTCCATCATCTTTAGTGAAATATCTATTCAACTCTTCTTCCCATATTTGAATAAGGTAATTTTCCTTTAGTTTTCTAGTTTTATTTATCTATGTTACATATTATCTCTTTACAAGATATATCATGTGCAAATATTTTCTCCGATTCAATAAATTAAGTTGTTTTGTTTGTTTGTTTGTTTTGTTTTGGGTCATACCCAGCAGTGCTCAGGGGTTACTCCTGGCTCTGTGCTCAGAAATCACTCTTAGCAGACTTAGGAGACCATATGGGATTCTGAGATTCAAACCACTGTCCATCCTGGGTTGGCTGCATGCAAGGCACGCACCGCTGTGCTATTTCTCTGGTCCCAGTAGATTAAGTTTTGAAAAAAAATTTTACCCTATAAAATTCATTCATTTTGGTCTTGATTTTCCCCTGATTAAAGTAGAATTCTTGAGCATAGTATGCATTATTTTTATGATGGTTTCTACAATGTAGTTTATGGTTGGAGGCCCAACACTAAAGTCTATAATCCATTTATGAGTCTGCTTTTATCATGGTGTGCAATAGGGATCCGATTTCATTATTATGAATATAACTATCAAGTTTTCCTATAACCAATTATTGAACTTAATATCTGTTTACTTTGTTGTAAATTAAACTGACCTCTAGTTTAAGGATTCAATTCTGTTCTCTTAGTTTTGTTCCATTGATGTAGACTGTGATGTTACTATTTTGCAGTTTTGATTACTATATTTTTGTGATCCAGTTTAAACTGGAGGTGAGTGAATGCCTCTATTTTTTTCTTGATATCAATGGTACTTTGTTTCTTCAGTTTATCTCAATAGTTCTATTCATATATTATGGATAAACATAGTGTGGTAACATTTCAAAGATACATGAAATTATGATGCAAAAACATACAGTTTTGTAAGCCAACATTTTAATAATAAAAATTCATTTATGAATGTAATGAAATATTTAAGATATGAAATTTAAATATGTTCTCTTTTGACCTATTAGAGGCTGTTTGTTGTAAAATTTTTACTTAGCGCTGTCCTCTATTTTCCCCCTTATATTTCTAATTTCATTTTTATACAGATTTCTCAACTTACTTGCTTGAAATTTATAATCCTGACCTCTTCCCCAATTTTGCATCCAAAAATCCAGTCTTGACAAAATATTAGAAAACTACTATTTCTGTCCTTTACTTTCTACTAATTCATTGAAGGAAAACATTGTAAGAAACTGCTAAATATATTAAGCATTTAACATTCTGAAGCATGTAAAGTTAGTACATAGAAGCATGAAGAGTAGATTTGTCAGATAAACTTTATCAGCTTAATTTTTATTTGATTTTTAAATATACTTAAATTATTATGTTCTGCTGTTATTAATATATAAATTGAAATAAAAAATCCACTATTTGAGGCTGGAGAGATAGCATGCTAGTTGGGCATTTGCCTTTTATGCAGAAGGACTGTGGTTCAAATTCCGGCATTCCATATGGTCCCCTGAGCCTGCCAGGAGCAATTTCTGAGCAGAGAGCCAGGAGGAACTCCTGAGCGCTGCCAGGTGTGACCCAACCCCTCCCCCACAAATCCACTAATTAATGGTAGACTTTTTCATCTTAGCTGAGTGAAATTTGTGATAAGGATTACCATCCCTGAGATCAATCTTTCACAAAATGCAGCCAGCTAACTATTATAGGGCTGTGTTTAACAATAAATGTAATATAACAAAACTGATTGTGATTCTCCCTCATGAATTACATAAATAACATGACCAAGAGGTGGATTTGTCTTGCCCAACTATAAATGCTTGATCTAGCACATCCTGATAGTAGCTTGCAATTTGTTTTTTTTTTTTTTTTGGGGGGGTGGGGGCACACCCGTTGACGCTCAGAGGTAAATCCTGGCTATGCGCTCAGAAGTCACTCCTGGCTTGGGGGACCATATGGGACGCCGGGGGATCGAACCGTGGTCCGTCCAAGGCTAGCGCAGGTAAGGCAGGCACCTTACCTCCAGCGCCACCGCCCGGCCCCATAGCTTGCAATTTGTAATGGTTGTTTTGGGTCCAGTTTAAAATCTAGCGATTTTGGTAAAGAGTTCATGGCCTGCTCTAACCATGGGAACTGACTGGCTGTCTGAGGCATGATCTTATTATTACTCCCTGAAATGTCATTTTGTTAGTACTTATACAGATAGTCAAGTTCCTATTTCTATGCTAGCTCTAATAATTAACATGTTTTGAAGTTGTAAGTATAGATCAGAAACTGAATATTTTCTACCAAGTTAAATAAATTGTTTCCTTCCAGTTCCACAAGCTGATTGGGAATCAAAATAATATATTTTCACATACTTCCAATTTCCCCTCTAAATAACATTACTGATATGAGAAAAAGAGAAAAAATACTACAAGGCTATATATACTTCTGTTTGCCTATCATTATTTAAAATTATGAGTATTCCCATTGCTTCATTGATTCACTTTCTTTCTCCTTTCCCTTGAGATTTCACAAGTACAGAATTCAGCAAGGTAGCTCATTATGATTTGGCTGAATTGCCCATATGCTACATCATTGTTTACAGAAAACATACTGTGTCTCATTGTCAGATGAAGATCGCTTTAAATTAACCTGAAAAATTTGAAATTCCAACATGAAGAAAGTATTTGGTAATAACTGAGTGGGTTTTGATGCTTTTCAGAAAAGGTTTATTGCATTTGTTTCTTTTTGATTGACAGTAGGCAGATACCATAGAGTGAAAGGCTTTCAAATTGGTTGGTACAAGGTAAAGTCTATTTAAAAGGACATTAGGGCTCTTCCTTCTGTCCTGCTGCTGGCGGGGTGCCTCGCAGTCCTGCATCCTGCATCCACTACTGGCCTCTAGGCGCCTGTAACAACCCCTGGCACTGTAGCTGAGAGCTTGCTCTCCGAGGCGAAGATAAACTTACACCTCGACCATCTGTGGATCTGGTGTAGGAACACGTACATGGATGAGAAACAGCGCGCCTGGCTGCCCATCATCATTGAGATGGGCTTGAGTCTCCAAGTGCTCTTGTGCCAGGAAGATAGGTAAAGGGCCAGGCCATGTGCCCTAGCCACCTCGGGCCCCACTGGCTGTCTCTGATGTGGCAGCTGTACCGTGGAAACAAGTATCAGGATTCAGACTCCAAATTCTGGCGAATCATTTACCATGTGAAGTTTGACCAGCGAGAGGACATAATGTTGGAGCAGATGCTGGACCCCGAGGAGAACACCAACTGATGGCCTGCACCATGGGGTGCCTGTGCACCCTGAGTATCCCAGAAGAAGAGAAGTTCTCTTCCTATCCCTACTTTAGAAGTCCATCATTTCCCAGCACCCTGGGACAAGCCCTCCCCCCGATACAACGCCCCCCCAGGATGCCCCACACAGCCCTTAGCCGCATTTTATCTGCTGTTCTGAGCTCCAAGAGAAATTGAGTAAGGCAGTGTCCGAAAGCTTTCTCCAGAACCATTCACCGCCCTCACCCATCCTTCCTGGGACCTTGAACTTAGTCTTCTCTGTCCTCTCCTTGTGTCCTGTTCTGGGCTCCCCTCACCACCCCAAGCCCTCAGTCCCACCTTTGGCTTCTCAGCTGTCCATTGGCTTCCAGCTTCTCTGTTCCCGATAAACTGCATTGGGTACCCCAGAGCAGCCCAGTTCTGTCCTCTTCCCTCCCCATGTCTCAATAACCTGGTCTGTGGGGTGCCATGGGGCACAGTTACCTGCATGTTCTATGTCCCCTACCAGGAAGAGCATTAGGGGAGTAGGGGAAAAGACCTGGGGTGCGTGCCTGTTGGACAGAGGTTGATCATGGAAGGCTGGAGTGTGACCTTTTGTAATGTATGTAATGTTGATTAAATACTATACAATGATTACATACCATACAATAAAAAAAAAAGAATTTTAACGAGTAAGTTGGAATTGTGAATGCCTTGCTCGCATTCTTCTGCCTAGCAGGACAGAGATAAATTGAATAGTCGTCTGATAATATTACTTGTTTATTGTGCCCTCACAGGACACCTTTGAGCATATGCCACTTTACAAAGGAAAGTTGTCACTCCATCTTGATTTGTAGGTCTCCTTGGGAAATGAGTATTTCTTTATGACTGAAGGGCAAACTAAAAAAAAATAGAACCTCCCCAAATGGTTTACTATCTGTAGTACACATCTTTCCTTCCCCTCTGTTATTATCTACAACAATATTTATTATAAGTACATGTTTCCTCTCTGTTGATATCTCACCATTATTGACTTTACCTGATAGAAATCTTATCATTGTACCTTTTTTAGAGACATTGAGGAATAAAAGATATAAACTGACCAGTGTTTAGTAGATTCTTCTTGTAACAAAGGAAAATAATTTTAAATAGGTTGCATTTAGAACTGCTATTCTATGATACTATAAGCTGTATTTTATTAATACTTTATTAAATCTTCATATCTATAACTTAATATATATTTATATAATCCTATAATAAACTTTAATAAAATTTGTTGATAAATTGAATTAATATATTTGATATTTGAAAAAACATATATTCATAACCAGAAGTAGCTATGCACAAATTATATTTTGCTAGTCAAGTTTTCTCTGAGTTTTTCACAGCATCATCTATACCTATATAATCGCAACCTCAGACAACTTGTCTGTAATCTTATTAAATTACTTTCAAATCTTCTAGTTTTTGTATAGATCAAAAGCATGTAATCTCTTTTTTGTCATCAATGTCATTAAATGACAGGTTTTACATTTTGTGTTAGCATATTAGTAGTTTGTTTCTTTTTCTTATGGACTAGTATGCTAACATAATGATATGCCTCTCTTGTTAAAGAATACTGACAGTTTGAAATTTCTTATAAAAGTGGGTAAAGGTAATTCTATTCTTTTGGAAGAAAATGACTAAATGTAGGTTTAACTTCATATGAAATACTATTCTGTTTCTAAAATAATTATACATTAAAAATAACACATTGGCAACATGAGAGTATCTCAATTTTGGGGACAGAGAAATAGTCCAAGATTGAAGCTCTGAGTGTCTTTATGGTTGATCCCAGTTGAATTTCTGTCACTATTCTTAAAAGAAGCACCCAGGCATAATACCAGAACAAATATAAGAGTACCAGTTTTGGGGCCGGATTGATGGTGCAGCAGTAGGGCATTTGCCTTGCACATGCTGACCCAGGACAGATGGCAGTTTGATCCACCAGAGATAATATTCAAGTCTTTCTCTGGTCATTAAAAATAAGTGCACTTATAGTTTGATTTCTATTATCTTAGCATACTTTTCCCTAATGTGAGGTATATATTAATAAAATTATACACTAAATATACTTTAGTGTCTTTCTTATATTTCCAGAAGTGCTCATGAGAGGGGTTAGATAGATAGAACAACAGTAGGGCATTTGCCTTACATGCAGCTGACCTGGGATGCACCCAGATTCCATCCCCAGTATCTCATATTTTTTGCCAAGCTTATCAGGAGTGATTTTTGACTACAGAGAGATGAGTGCCACCTGGTGTGACCCCAAAATAAAATAAATTTAAAAGAACTACTCTTGAGAGATGCATATATACATATATACATTTTCATATAACTGTGATATTTTTGTGAGTGTAATACTCCACTGTAAGAAATTTGTTTTGTTTCATTATCTTATAAATAGCATTTTTGAGTTGTTTTAAAAAATTACCAAGTTATAAATATATTCTTTAGTTTTATATCAGAAACTTCAACAGTCAACATGTACAATTAGAAATATGACAATGGAAATTAGCATTATGTATAGTTATTAAATGTATTATAATGGACAATATTTTCTTATTGATAGAAATATTCTTCATTATTTGATAATAAAATAGTGCCATCCATGTACTATTACTACAGCAGCTTTCTTCTTGTAGAGCAAGTGATAAGATAAAGGGGCAAGAAATCCAAAATGGAGCAAGGATAGCCTCTTCAACAAGTGATGTTGGCACAAATGGTTAGCCACTTGCAAAAAAGCAAACTCAGATCCCCATCTAACACCATGCACAAAGGTGAAATGCAAATGGATTAAAGACCTTGGTATCAAGCCTGAAATCATAAGGTATATAGAACAACACATAGATAAAACACTCTATGGCATTGAGACTAAAGGCATCTTCAAGGAGAAAACAATATTCTCCAAACAAGTGGAAGCAAAGATAAACAGATGGGAATATATTAAGCTGAGAAGCTTCTGCACCTCAAGGGAAATAGTGTCTAGGATACAAAAGCCACTCACAGAATGGGAGAAACTATTAACTCAATACCCATCGAATTAAAAAAAAAGCACAAAATAATCATTTGATCCACAAATATATTTATTTATTGATTTATTTTCTTGACTTCTTTATTTTGATGTAGATATGGAAGTTGATGTCTCCAATTTTATTTTATTTTATCTTGTCTTTCTCTTTCTTTATGCACTCCAGCATGGTTTGATTTCAGGACCGAGACTATTGTGTGGTGCTTGTCTTTATTGCTGTAGTGCTCACTGAATATTTAATTTGATATTTCTTTCTGTATTGCTGTGGTGTTTCAATTACCTTTTTCATGTCCTCTCTCAAACTGAAGTTGAAAGCCTCTAGAAGGACTCCAGCCATTTTCAGCTTATTTGATTTTTCTTTTCTTTGTATTTATTTATTTTTTTCTACCCCATTCTATTGCTTTCCTTTCCTTCAAACAAAACCACATAACTCGAATTATCTAGCTCCACCTCTCATATAGAGGGGGAAACAAGGGAGGGTACCAAAACCAAACAGATATATGATCACTAATAGTAAGCTAGACAAAGTTGGGATCACCTACTCTAGCAGCCCGGAGGGTGATGGTGGGGGATATGGGTTACAGGAAGGGAATGGGGATGGAGGAAGGACAAATTTGGCGATGGCTATTCCCCTGATCCAATGTTAATATGTACCTAAAATACTACTGTGAAAGATATGTAAACCAATATGATCAAATTAAAAATTAAAAAAAATTAAATTTACAAGGTACTGACAACTCAACAAGAAAAAAAATCTAAAAATGTGAATAAGTGAATAGACAATTCCTCAAAGAAAAAATACAAATGGCCAAAAGACACATGAAAATGCTCCACATCACTAATCACCAGGGAGATGCAAATCAAAACAACTATGAAGTACCACCTCATGCCATAGAGAGTGGGACACATCACAAAGAGCAAGAACAATCAGTGTTGGCAGGGATGTGGAGAGAAAGGAACTCTTATTCATTACTAGGGGGAATGCCATCTAGTCCAGCCCTTTTGGAAAACAATATGAAGATTTCTCAAAAAACTTGAAATTGAGCTCCTATGTAATCCAGCTATACCACTCCTATGGACATACCCTAGCAACACAAAAATACAATTCAAAAATCCCTTCCTCATACCTATATTCATTGTAGTGCTATTTAAAATAGCCAGACTCTGAAAACAACCAAGATGCCCTTCAACAGATGAATGGCTAAAAATACTGGTACATATACACAATGAAATATTATGCAGCTGTCAGGAAAGATGAAATCATGAAATTTTCCTATACATGGATGTACATGGAATCTATTATGCTGAGTGAAATAAGCCAGAGAGAGAGATAGACGCAGAATAGTCTCACTCATCTATGGGTTTTAAGAAAAATTAAAGACATTATTGTAATATTGCCCAGAGATAATAGAGATGAAGCCTGGAAGTACCAGCTCATAATATGAAGCTCACCACAAAGAATGGTGAATGCTGCTAGGGAAATAACTCCACTAACAACCAGAATGGCAATGTCAATGAGTGAGAGAAGTAGAATGCCTATGTCGAATACAGGCAGGGATGGGGGAGGGGGTATTGATGGTGGTAATGTTGCATTGGTGAAGGGGGGGTGTTCTTTATATGACTGAAACCCAACTACAATCATGCTTGTAACCATGGTGCTTAAATAATAAACAAAAAAATAAATTAAAAAGAGAACACATGTATTTATAGATTCAAATAGCTCTTAATTTTATCAATACCCTTGACTTATAGCATTTAAATGCTTATGCCTATGCCATTTTCATAACTTATATTGAATTTGATTCCTTAATGTAGTACCGTTTGTTTAGAATTGAATTTGTGGACCAGGGATATGGTACACTGGGTAGGACATTTGCCTTGCATGCAGCTGACCGAGGTTAATCCCTGATACCATAGCTAGTTCTCCACATATTGCCAGTAGTGATTTCTGTACACAGATTCAGGAGTAAATCCTGAATACTTCTGAGTGTGAACCAAAAACTAAAGAACAAAAACAAAAAAAACAAGCATTTGGTTTTCCTCCTTCCATAGATATAGTACAGCACTAGGCTGCCTTCATGTAGCTGACCCAGATTTGTTTGATAAACTCGTGGTCTCTAGAGCTCTCTCCAGTTCTGGAGACTTTGAGCTCAAAGGACTGTGGTCCTGGAGGTTATTGAGTGCTATTTGATGTCCTGGTAATTTTAAGCATGGTAATGAGCTGTAATACGATTATTCCTTGAATGGCCCTTGGGACCCTTAAGCAGTTTGTAAAAAAAGCCTCCAAAATTAATGATTAAAAACATGGGCTTTGCTTTCTGAATTCCTTGCATTTCCAAGTAAATATAACACCAATTTTAAAAATCCACAGAAAACATATAGTGAAACTTATTTGCTAAATTTTATTATTCTTAAATATTATAATTTTTATGTTGCAGTGAATCTAGTAATTGTGATACCACTTTAAAAATTATTTTCTTCTAAATATGCCAGCAATTAAGTAATTCCGTTATAGACACATTACATAAGAATATTTATTACACATATATTCATGAATATATAAGCATATGTATTTACATATATGTGCTTCAAAGGCTTTGCCTGCAGTCCAGTACAGTGTTTGATAGGAATACAAAATGGAGATGACCTAAATTCTTTCCAAATTAAAAGAAATTCTTTCAACATTTCATGATTTGTGTTTTTATTTTTATTGGTTTTCTTGTCCTTTAGCTAGATATTCACAGTAGTGTTATAATTTGTGAGAATATAGAAAATTTTCTAAAAAGTTGTAGAAAGTATTCATTCTTATTTATTATTAGTGAAATTTAAATCAAACAACAATGAGGCATCTTCACAGACTAGTTTGATAATAACTCCACATTTACTTAGATTATACCAGGTTAAGAATATTTCATCTAGTGTTTAGTTTCATAAAAGATTATACCCCTGATTCAATGTCACTATGTACCTAAAATACTACTGTGAATGATTTGTAATCCACTATGGTCAAAATAAAAATTATTAATAAAAAAGATTATCCTATTAACGGTATTGATATGTACATCAAGTGCTATCTCTACATCATTTATTCTAACCTTTTCTACAGTATTAATTATGCTAATGATGCTAATTTAATTATAAATGTTCAATCTTCCTAATTTTCTTGTAATAGACATCATAGTTTTGCATTCAACTCAAACATTGAATTTTATTCTTTAGTTTCATAGTTTTACAATTTTATAAAACTGATTTATCACTTTATTTCTTAAAATGTTCTTGTGAAGTGCTTAGATAAAACTAATAAATTCTGATCCTGAGGATAGTCATAGATAATGAGGCAAAATATTTAAGAATTATCATTCTACTATCTCAAAACTACCCTTTACATTTTCCTCCTGATCCATGTCGCCTCTCTATATTTTTAATATTAAAGTGCTGCACTCCTGGGCTTGCTAACCTGTATTTGATGCACCATGTTGCCATCTGCTATATTTCTTGTGTGATGACCGTTGTTCTCATTATAGGTTATCACAAGTCTCCAAAGGGCTGGAATCTCCATGCCTCTGAGCCATTTTCTAACAAAATGAAAACGGTTTGCATGTCCTCCTGTCACTGAACAAGCTGCTTGTGTAAAGATTGCTTCAATTACAACATCACTTATGTTATCTTAAGTAGAATTGATTTTGTTTTTGTGTTGTAGGGATTAAAGTTGGCTCTGTAAAAGCTTTTATAAGTATTTTGTGGTTGTGCTGGAATATAAACATCATTCTGATTTTCCATAAAGATAATGGAATAATTTAGTATTTAATTGGGATAGACATAGAGAAAAACCTTTCCAGGTATCATCTACCATCTGTGTCCGATGGAAAGAAGCATGCTTTAAAGTTCATTATCACAAAATTAAAATAACAGTGATCATCTTTTATTTAGCATTAAGACACTAGTGTTATTATCTTCTATTATCTAGATTCAAGGCACTAGCTTTAATAGTAGAATAAGATAAATTGTGTCACTTGTATACTATTATAGCTAACAGAGGAGGCATGTTATATAAGAATCATATTATTTGTGGCTGAGCATTTTTAAATTTGTCTTTCTACTACTTCACAAAAGTACAGCTAAACCATTTTTAACTTGCTGAAAGCCTATTGCCAAATCCTAAAAACCCTAAGAAATTGATAACATCACTCAAACTTTACATCAGCCTCAGCAATTTGGGTTTTCTATTCATTTATTTCTGGATTAGCTCTAAATTGAAGATATTTTTCATGAATTTTATTCAAGCAAATGCAAAGGCAGGACTAGAGAGTTCAGTGAGCTGAGTGCTTGTTTTGCTGGAGGCTTGGAAATATTCTCTGGCACCACAAAGTCCCCTGAACACTTTCAGGTGTTTTATTATATAAAATACATGCTAAGTAGATAGATTGAACAGTGGAATTTATTTGTACAACTCATAGAGTATACTCAGTTGTAATCTGCTTAACTAATAGTTCATATTGATTTACCAGTTTTTGGTCAGTACTATTTTAAATGTTTCACAAAATAATTTAATTACATAGACTTCAAAGAATCACCTAGTTGGAAACATGTAAATAATGGGAAATTAACTACAAAAATACTTTTCAAAACAATATAGATTTGTCCCAGGTTTATCTTAAGTTACACATAAAATACAACTTACTAAAAATATATGGAGGTTGGGGCTGGGGCGGTAGCCCAGCGGTAGGGTGTTTGCTTGCATGGGGTTGACCCAGGACAGACCTTGGTTAGATCTTCAGCATTCCATATGGTCCCCAAGCCAGGAGCGATTTCTGAGTGCATAGTCAGGAGTAACCTCTGAGTGTCACCGAGTGTGGCAAACAAAACAAAACAAAACAAACAAAATAAAATATATAAAGCTGAAAACTGATGTTGATCCTGCCTGCACCATTCTAGCGCCCCTATAAATACCAGCAAGGGGTCTGGGTGATACTACAGTGGGTAAGGCACTTGCCTAGAACACATCTGATCCATTTTCAATTTTTGTCACCTCCAGGAGTAATCGAGTGCAGAACATGGAGTAACTCTTTGATGTCACTTCCCCGCAATAATGCAAAATCCCAACATGATGTCAAAAACTAAAGTCTTTGTCATGAGGTCAACAGTTGAAATTTCACTTGCTTCTACTTGAGCATGCTTTAGTCATATAATTTTATTAAAAGCACTAGATTCAGCTACATCTAAGAAAAATGTTAGAGGACCATGATAGTATTAAAATCTCAATGCCAAAACAAAATAATCATTCAGGTACAATCTAACAGTAAATAATTTCTGCATTTTGTTAATTCAGGTAAAATATCCACATAAGAGTTAAAATATTAATTTTTATTATTTTTATTTATTATTGGGTACATTATTTTTGTTTATAAAGTAATTAAGTTCAAATAGGCAAATATAAAAAAGTTCAAAGTAATTAAGTTCAAATAGGCAAAGATAAGTGATGAGACACTAAGATAATTTTAATATTAATTTAATTTTTCAAATGTTTAAAATTTTAAACTCTTATTAGAAAAATTGAGTTTCGGCTTGGCAGACACTTGGGGGCCTCCCCAGGCATCCCCTGACGGCTTGCCTCGGCTGAGGCGTGTCTCGCTGGGGCTGTGAGTTTTCTGTTGGAGTTGTGGATTGTGCTGGTTTCTTTGCTTGGCAGACACTTGGGGGCCTCCCCAGGCATCCCCTGACGGCTTGCCTCGGCTGAGGCGTGTCTCGCTGGGGCTGTGAGTTTTCTGTTGGAGTTGTGGATTGTGCTGGTTTCTTTGCTTGGCAGACACTTGGGGGCCCAAGGCGTGTCTCGCTGGGGCTGTGAGTTTTCTGTTGGAGTTGTGGATTGTGCTGGTTTCTTTGCTTGGCAGACACTTGGGGGCCTCCCCAGGCATCCCCTGACGGCTTGCCTCGGCTGAGGTGAGTGTTTGGGGGGCGGAGTTGCAGATCAGGCTGACTGCTGGACCCCTAGGCCCGGCAGACATTTTGGGACCTCCCCCAGCCTGCATCAACCTGGGAACTTTGACCTGATTCAGCATTAATCTCTTCAAGGCGTGTCTCGCTGGGGCTGTGTTTTTCTGTTGGAGTTGTGGATTGTGCTGGTTTCTTTGCTTGGCAGACACATGGGGCCTCCCCAGGCATCCCCTGACGGCTTGCCTCGGCTGAGGTGAGTGTTTGGGGGCCGGAGTTGCAGATCAGGCTGACTGCTGGACCCCTAGGCCCGGCAGACATTTTGGGACCTCCCCCAGCCTGCATCAACCTGGGAACTTTGACCTGATTCAGCATTAATCTCTTCAAGGCGTGTCTCGCTGGGCTGTGAGTTTTCTGTTGGAGTTGTGGATTGTGCTGGTTTCTTTGCTTGGCAGACACTTGGGGGCCTCCCCAGGCATCCCCTGACGGCTTGCCTCGGCTGAGGTGAGTGTTTGGGGGCCGGAGTTGCAGATCAGGCTGACTGCTGGACCCCTAGGCCCGGCAGACATTTTGGGACCTCCCCCAGCCTGCATCAACCTGGGAACTTTGACCTGATTCAGCATTAATCTCTTCAAGGCGTGTCTCGCTGGGGCTGTGAGTTTTCTGTTGGAGTTGTGGATTGTGCTGGTTTCTTTGCTTGGCAGACACTTGGGGGCCTCCCCAGGCATCCCCTGACGGCTTGCCTCGGCTGAGGTGAGTGTTTGGGGGCCGGAGTTGCAGATCAGGCTGACTGCTGGACCCCTAGGCCCGGCAGACATTTTGGGACCTCCCCCAGCCTGCATCAACCTGGGAACTTTGACCTGATTCAGCATTAATCTCTTCAAGGCGTGTCTCGCTGGGGCTGTGAGTTTTCTGTTGGAGTTGTGGATTGTGCTGGTTTCTTTGCTTGGCAGACACTTGGGGGCCTCCCCAGGCATCCCCTGACGGCTTGCCTCGGCTGAGGTGAGTGTTTGGGGGCCGGAGTTGCAGATCAGGCTGACTGCTGGACCCCTAGGCCCGGCAGACATTTTGGGACCTCCCCCAGCCTGCATCAACCTGGGAACTTTGACCTGATTCAGCATTAATCTCTTCAAGGCGTGTCTCGCTGGGGCTGTGAGTTTTCTGTTGGAGTTGTGGATTGTGCTGGTTTCTTTGCTTGGCAGACACTTGGGGGCCTCCCCAGGCATCCCCTGACGGCTTGCCTCGGCTGAGGTGAGTGTTTGGGGGCCGGAGTTGCAGATCAGGCTGACTGCTGGACCCCTAGGCCCGGCAGACATTTTGGGACCTCCCCCAGCTGCATAACCTGGGAACTTTGACCTGATTCAGCATTAATCTCTTCAAGGCGTGTCTCGCTGGGGCTGTGAGTTTTCTGTTGGAGTTGTGGATTGTGCTGGTTTCTTTGCTTGGCAGACACTTGGGGGCCTCCCCAGGCATCCCCTGACGGCTTGCCTCGGCTGAGGTGAGTGTTTGGGGGCCGGAGTTGCAGATCAGGCTGACTGCTGGACCCCTAGGCCCGGCAGACATTTTGGGACCTCCCCCAGCCTGCATCAACCTGGGAACTTTGACCTGATTCAGCATTAATCTCTTCAAGGCGTGTCTCGCTGGGGCTGTGAGTTTTCTGTTGGAGTTGTGGATTGTGCTGGTTTCTTTGCTTGGCAGACACTTGGGGGCCTCCCCAGGCATCCCCTGACGGCTTGCCTCGGCTGAGGTGAGTGTTTGGGGGCCGGAGTTGCAGATCAGGCTGACTGCTGGACCCCTAGGCCCGGCAGACATTTTGGGACCTCCCCCAGCCTGCATCAACCTGGGAACTTTGACCTGATTCAGCATTAATCTCTTCAAGGCGTGTCTCGCTGGGGCTGTGAGTTTTCTGTTGGAGTTGTGGATTGTGCTGGTTTCTTTGCTTGGCAGACACTTGGGGGCCTCCCCAGGCATCCCCTGACGGCTTGCCTCGGCTGAGGTGAGTGTTTGGGGGCCGGAGTTGCAGATCAGGCTGACTGCTGGACCCCTAGGCCCGGCAGACATTTTGGGACCTCCCCCAGCCTGCATCAACCTGGGAACTTTGACCTGATTCAGCATTAATCTCTTCAAGGCGTGTCGCTGGGGCTGTGAGTTTTCTGTTGGAGTTGTGGATTGTGCTGGTTTCTTTGCTTGGCAGACACTTGGGGGCCTCCCCAGGCATCCCCTGACGGCTTGCCTCGGCTGAGGTGAGTGTTTGGGGGCCGGAGTTGCAGATCAGGCTGACTGCTGGACCCCTAGGCCCGGCAGACATTTTGGGACCTCCCCCAGCCTGCATCAACCTGGGAACTTTGACCTGATTCAGCATTAATCTCTTCAAGGCGTGTCTCGCTGGGGCTGTGAGTTTTCTGTTGGAGTTGTGGATTGTGCTGGTTTCTTTGCTTGGCAGACACTTGGGGGCCTCCCCAGGCATCCCCTGACGGCTTGCCTCGGCTGAGGTGAGTGTTTGGGGGCCGGAGTTGCAGATCAGGCTGACTGCTGGACCCCTAGGCCCGGCAGACATTTTGGGACCTCCCCCAGCCTGCATCAACCTGGGAACTTTGACCTGATTCAGCATTAATCTCTTCAAGGCGTGTCTCGCTGGGGCTGTGAGTTTTCTGTTGGAGTTGTGGATTGTGCTGGTTTCTTTGCTTGGCAGACACTTGGGGGCCTCCCCAGGCATCCCCTGACGGCTTGCCTCGGCTGAGGTGAGTGTTTGGGGGCCGGAGTTGCAGATCAGGCTGACTGCTGGACCCCTAGGCCCGGCAGACATTTTGGGACCTCCCCCAGCCTGCATCAACCTGGGAACTTTGACCTGATTCAGCATTAATCTCTTCAAGGCGTGTCTCGCTGGGGCTGTGAGTTTTCTGTTGGAGTTGTGGATTGTGCTGGTTTCTTTGCTTGGCAGACACTTGGGGGCCTCCCAGGCATCCCCTGACGGCTTGCCTCGGCTGAGGTGAGTGTTTGGGGGCCGGAGTTGCAGATCAGGCTGACTGCTGGACCCCTAGGCCCGGCAGACATTTTGGGACCTCCCCCAGCCTGCATCAACCTGGGAACTTTGACCTGATTCAGCATTAATCTCTTCAAGGCGTGTCTCGCTGGGGCTGTGAGTTTTCTGTTGGAGTTGTGGATTGTGCTGGTTTCTTTGCTTGGCAGACACTTGGGGGCCTCCCCAGGCATCCCCTGACGGCTTGCCTCGGCTGAGGTGAGTGTTTGGGGGCCGGAGTTGCAGATCAGGCTGACTGCTGGACCCTTAGGCCCGGCAGACATTTTGGGACCTCCCCCAGCCTGCATCAACCTGGGAACTTTGACCTGATTCAGCATTAATCTCTTCAAGGCGTGTCTCGCTGGGGCTGTGAGTTTTCTGTTGGAGTTGTGGATTGTGCTGGTTTCTTTGCTTGGCAGACACTTGGGGGCCTCCCCAGGCATCCCCTGACGGCTTGCCTCGGCTGAGGTGAGTGTTTGGGGGCCGGAGTTGCAGATCAGGCTGACTGCTGGACCCCTAGGCCCGGCAGACATTTTGGGACCTCCCCCAGCCTGCATCAACCTGGGAACTTTGACCTGATTCAGCATTAATCTCTTCAAGGCGTGTCTCGCTGGGGCTGTGAGTTTTCTGTTGGAGTTGTGGATTGTGCTGGTTTCTTTGCTTGGCAGACACTTGGGGGCCTCCCCAGGCATCCCCTGACGGCTTGCCTCGGCTGAGGTGAGTGTTTGGGGGCCGGAGTTGCAGATCAGGCTGACTGCTGGACCCCTAGGCCCGGCAGACATTTTGGGACCTCCCCCAGCCTGCATCAACCTGGGAACTTTGACCTGATTCAGCATTAATCTCTTCAAGGCGTGTCTCGCTGGGGCTGTGAGTTTTCTGTTGGAGTTGTGGATTGTGCTGGTTTCTTTGCTTGGCAGACACTTGGGGGCCTCCCCAGGCATCCCCTGACGGCTTGCCTCGGCTGAGGTGAGTGTTTGGGGGCCGGAGTTGCAGATCAGGCTGACTGCTGGACCCCTAGGCCCGGCAGACATTTTGGGACCTCCCCCAGCCTGCATCAACCTGGGAACTTTGACCTGATTCAGCATTAATCTCTTCAAGGCGTGTCTCGCTGGGGCTGTGAGTTTTCTGTTGGAGTTGTGGATTGTGCTGGTTTCTTTGCTTGGCAGACACTTGGGGGCCTCCCCAGGCATCCCCTGACGGCTTGCCTCGGCTGAGGTGAGTGTTTGGGGGCCGGAGTTGCAGATCAGGCTGACTGCTGGACCCCTAGGCCCGGCAGACATTTTGGGACCTCCCCCAGCCTGCATCAACCTGGGAACTTTGACCTGATTCAGCATTAATCTCTTCAAGGCGTGTCTCGCTGGGGCTGTGAGTTTTCTGTTGGAGTTGTGGATTGTGCTGGTTTCTTTGCTTGGCAGACACTTGGGGGCCTCCCCAGGCATCCCCTGACGGCTTGCCTCGGCTGAGGTGAGTGTTTGGGGGCCGGAGTTGCAGATCAGGCTGACTGCTGGACCCCTAGGCCCGGCAGACATTTTGGGACCTCCCCCAGCCTGCATCAACCTGGGAACTTTGACCTGATTCAGCATTAATCTCTTCAAGGCGTGTCTCGCTGGGGCTGTGAGTTTTCTGTTGGAGTTGTGGATTGTGCTGGTTTCTTTGCTTGGCAGACACTTGGGGGCCTCCCCAGGCATCCCCTGACGGCTTGCCTCGGCTGAGGTGAGTGTTTGGGGGCCGGAGTTGCAGATCAGGCTGACTGCTGGACCCCTAGGCCCGGCAGACATTTTGGGACCTCCCCAGCCTGCATCAACCTGGGAACTTTGACCTGATTCAGCATTAATCTCTTCAAGGCGTGTCTCGCTGGGGCTGTGAGTTTTCTGTTGGAGTTGTGGATTGTGCTGGTTTCTTTGCTTGGCAGACACTTGGGGGCCTCCCCAGGCATCCCCTGACGGCTTGCCTCGGCTGAGGTGAGTGTTTGGGGGCCGGAGTTGCAGATCAGGCTGACTGCTGGACCCCTAGGCCCGGCAGACATTTTGGGACCTCCCCCAGCCTGCATCAACCTGGGAACTTTGACCTGATTCAGCATTAATCTCTTCAAGGCGTGTCTCGCTGGGGCTGTGAGTTTTCTGTTGGAGTTGTGGATTGTGCTGGTTTCTTTGCTTGGCAGACACTTGGGGGCCTCCCCAGGCATCCCTGACGGCTTGCCTCGGCTGAGGTGAGTGTTTGGGGGCCGGAGTTGCAGATCAGGCTGACTGCTGGACCCCTAGGCCCGGCAGACATTTTGGGACCTCCCCCAGCCTGCATCAACCTGGGAACTTTGACCTGATTCAGCATTAATCTCTTCAAGGCGTGTCTCGCTGGGGCTGTGAGTTTTCTGTTGGAGTTGTGGATTGTGCTGGTTTCTTTGCTTGGCAGACACTTGGGGGCCTCCCCAGGCATCCCCTGACGGCTTGCCTCGGCTGAGGTGAGTGTTTGGGGGCCGGAGTTGCAGATCAGGCTGACTGCTGGACCCCTAGGCCCGGCAGACATTTTGGGACCTCCCCCAGCCTGCATCAACCTGGGAACTTTGACCTGATTCAGCATTAATCTCTTCAAGGCGTGTCTCGCTGGGGCTGTGAGTTTTCTGTTGGAGTTGTGGATTGTGCTGGTTTCTTTGCTTGGCAGACACTTGGGGGCCTCCCCAGGCATCCCCTGACGGCTTGCCTCGGCTGAGGTGAGTGTTTGGGGGCCGGAGTTGCAGATCAGGCTGACTGCTGGACCCCTAGGCCCGGCAGACATTTTGGGACCTCCCCCAGCCTGCATCAACCTGGGAACTTTGACCTGATTCAGCATTAATCTCTTCAAGGCGTGTCTCGCTGGGGCTGTGAGTTTTCTGTTGGAGTTGTGGATTGTGCTGGTTTCTTTGCTTGGCAGACACTTGGGGGCCTCCCCAGGCATCCCCTGACGGCTTGCCTCGGCTGAGGTGAGTGTTTGGGGGCCGGAGTTGCAGATCAGGCTGACTGCTGGACCCCTAGGCCCGGCAGACATTTTGGGACCTCCCCCAGCCTGCATCAACCTGGGAACTTTGACCTGATTCAGCATTAATCTCTTCAAGGCGTGTCTCGCTGGGGCTGTGAGTTTTCTGTTGGAGTTGTGGATTGTGCTGGTTTCTTTGCTTGGCAGACACTTGGGGGCCTCCCCAGGCATCCCCTGACGGCTTGCCTCGGCTGAGGTGAGTGTTTGGGGGCCGGAGCGCGGCCGCTCCGCTGCGCTTCGCGGCCGCGCACTCCACCTCGCCAATGAGTACCACCACAACACGTAGAAAAACCCACAGCGTAAGCGAGACAATGGGGAGACTACGCAGACCAACTTCAACCATAGAGAATGAAGATGGAAACTCTGATGACCCAAACAACGACCAACTACCTAAGCAGTCTTTCAGAAATGGAGTTTAGAGACGAAATATGGAGGTTGCTATCAGATATCAAAGAAAGTATAAATCAGAGCACTAATAAAAATCAAGAGAATATGAAGACAGAAATCAGAAAACTCCAAACTGAAATATCAGATCAGATAACAGGTCTGAAAAACTCAATAGACGAATTGAAGAACATAATGGATGAGTTTTCCAACAGGTTAACAGCAGCTGAGGATAGAATTAGTGCTTTAGAAGATGAGATGCATAACAACTTTACACAGCAGAAGAGATTAGAAAAAAACCTCAAATCAAATGATCAGACAATGGAAAATTTACTCAAAGAATATGAGAAGATGAAAATAGAAGTCTTTGATAAGCTCAACAGAAACAACTTCAGAATCATTGGAGTTCCAGAGACCCAAGAAGAAAATCTTCAGGAAGAATCAATGGTTAAGAACATCATCACAGAGAAACTACCAGAACTAAAGAAAACATGTGACCAAATCCTGCATGCCCGAAGAGTACCAGCTAAAAAAGACCCCAGTAGAAACACCCCAAGACACATCCTAGTCACCATGATGAAACCCACCGGTAGAGATAGAATACTGCAAGCAGCAAGATCGAAAAGGGAAATTACATTCCACGGAGCATCCTTGAAATTTACAGCAGACCTGTCACCAGAAACACTCAAGGCCAGAAGGCAGTGGTGGGACGTAGTGGCAAAACTCAATGAAATAAATGCTTCGCCAAGAATATTGCACCCAGCAAAACTAAGTTTCAGGTTTGACGGATGTATACACGGCTTCACAGATAAACAACAGCTCAAAATCTTTGCAGACTCAAAACCAGCCTTAAAAGAAAAACTGAAAGATCTACTCTAAAAACAAGACAGAACAAAAAACACACCAAACTTCTACACAAAGATGGCAATAAATCCCATGACAATTATTTCTCTCAATGTCAATGGACTAAATGCACCAGTTAAGAGGCACAGAGTGGCGAAATGGATCAAAAAACTGAAGCCAACCTTCTGCTGTCTACAAGAAACACACCTGAATAGTCAGAATAAACATAGACTCAAAATCAAAGGCTGGAGGAAAATCATTCAAGCAAACAACACCCTTAAAAAAGCGGGGGTGGCCATACTAATATCAGATGACACAAACTTTATACTCAGAAAAATTGTAAGGGACAAAGATGGATATTATGTACTAATCAAGGGATTTGTACAGCAAGAAGAAATCACTCTCCTAAACATATACGCACCGAATGAGGGTCCAGCAAAGTATTAATACAATTGTTGACAAATCTGAAGAAGGATATCAATAATAACACAATAATTGTGGGAGACCTCAACACAGGCTTGTCAACACTTGATAGGTCAACCAAATGGAAACCCAACAAAAATATACTAGACCTGCAAAAAGAAATGGATGAAAGAGGCCTAGTAGATATTATAGGGCACTCTATCCTCAGAAACCTGGATACACATTCTTTTCCAATGTACATGGATCATTCTCCAGGATAGATCATGTGCTGGCACATAAAACATACCTCCATAAAATAAAAAAGATAGACATTTTGCAGGCTGCCTTTGCTGACCACAAGGCTCTGAAGTTAGATGTGAACTGCAAAGGGACACAGAAGAAAAAATTTAACACCTGGAAGTTAAACAGCCTCATACTCAATAACCAGTGGGTCCGAGATGAAATCAAGGAGGAAATCAAAAGGTTCCTGGAAACAAATGACAATAAAGACACAAACTATCAGAACTTATGGGACACAGCAAAAGCAGTACTGAGAGGAAAATTTATAGCTTTGCAAGCACACATCAGGAAGGAAGAAGGAGCTTACCTGAGTAGCTTAATGACACAGCTAATAGAACTAGAAAGTGCTCAACAAAGGACCCAAAAATAGGGAGACAGAAGGAAATAACAAAGCTGAGAGCAGAAATCAACGAAGTGGAAACCCAAAAAACAATCCGAAAGATCAACGAAAGCAGAAGTTGGTTCTTTGAAAAAATAAACAAGATTGATAGACCATTGGCAAAACTCACAAAGCAAAAGAAAGAGAGAAACTTGATAACGCGTATTAGAAATGAGAAGGGGGAGATCACTACAGATACTGCAGAGATTCAAAGGGTATTCAGAGAATACTTTGAGAAACTCTATGCCACTAAATATGAGAACCTGGAAGAAATGGATAAATTTCTGAACTCATATAACCTTCCACGGTTGAATAAAGAAGAGGTAGCATATCTAAACACCCCCATCACTATTGAGGAAATTAAAACTGTAATCAAAAATTTACCCAAAAACAAAAGCCCAGGCCCTGATGGATTCACGAATGAATTCTTTCAAACCTTTCAAGAGGAACTACTACCAATTCTGGCCAGGCTCTTTTATGAAATCGAAAAAACAGGAATACTTCCAAATAGCTTTTATGAAGCCAACATCACCTTAATACCAAAACCTGATAGAGATGCTGCCAAAAAAGAAAATTACAGACCAATATCCCTGATGAACACAGATGCAAAGATCCTCAACAAAATCCTGGCGAACAGGATCCAGTGCCTCATCAAGAAGATCATTCACTTTGATCAAGTAGGTTTCATCCCAGGAATGCAAGGATGGTTTAACATCCGTAAATCTATTAATATAATACACAACATAAACAACAACAAAATAAAAATCACATGGTCATATCAATAGATGCAGAAAAAGCATTTGATAAGGTTCAACACCCATTCTTGATTAAAACTCTCAGCAAGATAGGAATAAAAGGAACCTTTCTCAATATAGTCAAAGCCATCTACCAGAAGCCAGTGGCAAATATTATCCTCAATGGAGAAAAACTAAAATCCTTTCCTCTAAATTCTGGTACAAGACAAGGCTGTCCTCTCTCACCACTCCTATTCAACATAGCACTGGAAGTACTTGCTATAGCGATTAGGCAAGAAAAAGATATCAAGGGAATTCAGATAGGAAAGGAAGAAGTCAAGCTCTCACTGTTTGCAGATGACATGATACTCTACTTAGAAAACCCTAAAGACTCTACCAAAAAGCTTCTAGAAATAATAGATTTGTATAGCAAAGTGGCAGGATACAAAATTAACACACAAAAATCAATGGCCTTTTTATACACGAATAATGATAGGGAGAAATGGACATTAAGAGAACAATCCCATTCACATTAGTTCCACACAAACTCAAATATCTTGGAGTCAACCTGACTAAAGATGTGAAGGATCTATACAAAGAAAACTACAAAACACTGCTCCAAGAAATAAGAGAGGACACGCGGAAATGGAAACACATACCATGCTCATGGATTGGCAGGATCAACATCATTAAAATGGCAATACTTCCAAAAGCATTGTACAGATTTAACGCGATTCCTCTAAAGATACCCATGACATTTTTCAAAGAAGTGGATCAAATACTTCTGAAATTCATCTGGAACAACAAACAACCTCGAATAGCTAAAGCACTCCTTGGGAAAGGAATATGGGAGGCATTACTTTCCCCAATTTTAAGTTGTATTACAAAGCAACAGTTATAAAAAACAGCATGGTATTGGAATAAAAACAGACCCTCAGATCAGTGGAATAGGCTTGAGTACTCAGAGAAGGTTCCTCAGACATATAACCACCTTGTTTTTGATAAAGGAGCAAAAAATCCTAAATGGAGCAGGGAAAGCCTATTCAACAAGTGGTGTTGGCACAACTGGTTAACCACTTGCAAAAAAGCGAACTCAGACCCCCAGCTAACACCATATACAAAGGTAAAATCCAAATGGATTAAAGACCTTGATATCAGAACTGAAACTATAAGGTATATAGAACAACATGTAGGTGAAACACTCCAGGACATTGAGACTAAAGGCATCTTTAAGGAGGAGACAGCACTTTCCAAGCAAGTGGAAGCAGAGATAAACAGATGGGACTATATTAAGCTGAAAAGCTTCTGCATCTCAAAGGAAATAGCGCCCAGAATACAAAGGCCACCCACTGAGTGGGAGAAATTATTCACCCAATACACATCAGATAAAGGGCTAATATCCAAAATTTACAAGGTACTGACAGAACTATACAAGAAAAAAACAACTAACCCCATCAAAAAATGGGGAGAAGAAATGAACAGACACTTTGAAAAAGAAGAAAGGCAAATGGCCAAAAGGCACATGAAAAGATGTTCAACATCACTAATCGTCAGGGAGATGCAAATCAAAACTACTATGAGGTACCACCTCACGCCACTGAGATTGGCACACATCACAAGAAAGGAAAACAAGCAGTGCTGGCGGGGATGTGGAGAGAAAGGAACTCTTTTTCACTGCTGGTGGGAATGCCGTCTAGTACAACCTTTATGGAAAGCGATATGGAGATTCCTTCACAAACTGGAAATTGAGCTTCCATACGATCCAGCTATACCACTCCTAGGAATATACCCAAGAAACACAAAAATACAATACAAAAAACCCTTCCTTACTCCTATATTCATTGCAGCGCTATTTACAATAGCCAGACTCTGGAAACAACCAAGATGCCCTTCAACAGATGAGTGGCTGAAGAAACTGTGGTACATATCACAATGGAATACTATGCAGCCATCAGGAGAGATGAAGTCATGAAATTTTCCAATACATGGATGTACATGGAATCTATTATGCTGAGTGAAGTAAGTCAGAGGGAGAGAGAAAGACGCAGAATGGTTTCACTCATCTATGGGCTTTAAGAAAAATGAAGGACATTTTTAACAATATCTCAGAGACAAGAGAGATGAGGGCTGGTAGGTGCAGCTCAGGACATGCAGCTCATCACATAGAGTGATGAGTGCAGTTGCAGAGATGACTACACTGAAAACTATCATAAAATGTGAATGAATGAGGGAAGTAGAAAGCCTGTCTCGAGTACAGGTGTAGGGGGGTGGGGAGGAGGGAGATCTGGGAAATTGGTGGTGGGAATGTTACACCGGTGAAGGGGGGGTGCTCTTTACATGACTGTAATCATACAACTATAATCATGTTTGTAATCACGGTGTTTAAATAAAGATAAAAAAAAAAAAAAAAAAAAAAAAAAAAAAAAAAAAAAAAGAAAAATTGAGTTTCAACAACAGTTTTTAAAGTGTTTTCTTTTTAATTAAAATTTGTCCTTTAACCATTATTTTTACATATATGTACATGTATATAAAGAGAAAAGAACATATTTATATATTTAGAATTAAACTTTTTGAGTTGGGATGATATTTAAGGAAGAGTCCAAATGTCTTTAGAGGAATAATAAATGGCAATAAAATAAGGAAAAACGTTGTGCTAAGATAAAGGATTTTGTATATCAGAACCACAATCCTTAACACTATTGTAACCATGTTTTCTAAACTATGATTTAAACTATAATTCATAAAAACAAAAAGTTGAGGAATATTTGTGAAAATCAAATTATACAGGACAGAAAATAATTACAGTAAATCTTTGATATCATAATTTTGCTTACTTTTGCATTTACCCTAAGTTAATTGTCTCTACAAATACAAATACCTGAATATGAATATAATATATATGAATATGAATATAAATTCTGACATATGAGTAGGATATTAAATATTCATATTATTTAAGTAGGCATTTAATATAAAAAGCCAAAATGCTAGATATAAATATTCCTTAAAATAGGGGCTGGAGAGGTGGCACAGGTGGTAGAGCATTTGCCCTGCACGGCTAACTTAGGACAGACCATGGTTCAATCCCCCAGCGTCCCATAGGTCCCCCAAATCAGGGCAATTTATGAGTGTATAGCCAGGAGTAATCCCTGAGTATCACTGGCTGTGGCCCAAAAACAAAAAAAAGATATTAATAAATTAATAAATATGTCTTAAAATAAAGGAAAAAGTATTATTATTGTTCTTTTGTTTTAAATATATTTTCTCCTTTTGTAATTTCTTTCCAGAATATACTTTCCAGAATTTTATTTGAATAATTGAACAATCAACTGGCTTTTATGTTTTATGTGTCTTCTATTTTTCTGACAATATTATAAATTAGCATCACTCAAAGTTGAATTTTAAAGATTGAATATCACTGATTGAAATTGACTCTGCATGCAGTGCACTAGAAGGCAATCACAGTTATAATTGTACATTAGATGTTGGGCATAAAATACCCTAATCCCTTTGTTGTCACCTTCTTTATTTTGACTCAGCTCTGTAATAAAATCAAGGCAGCATTTAAACATTTAAATCCAAATTATCACTGCTTTCCCTTGGGTACTTTAGAAGTACAATTCAAGACAGAAATTCAAAAGTATATAAATTATTAGGGATATAAAGGAAAAGTGTATTTTAAAAAAATAATTAAGGGACTACACACAATATAATAGAGAAGATAAACAGCTAAATAAAAATATGTCTTAAACTCTGTCATTGGCCAAAGCATAGAGTTGAGATCGTAAAGCTCAGACTTAACACAAAGACTCATTCCACACTTGTTGAAAGGAGTTGTTGTTTTTAATCAGTTAGACAAATATTTTTTTAGGTAAAAATTATTAACCCCCAGATGCCTCCAATAATTTAGTTGGAGGTTCTTTTGATAAGACCACAAATATAAACCACTTCTTGACTTGGTTAGAGGTAATAAGTCAAAAAAGAATAGCCATGGATGACTCAATTTTTTGACAAGAAAAATAGAAATATTAGGTTTAGTTATTACTTAAAAGATCTGAAAGAGGTTTATATTTGGGGGAAAATATTTTTTGGTTGTCACACAGTGATCTCAATTAGATATGTTAGTAACTACAATTTTTTTTTGCTAATTTCTTTTTTTTTCTTATTTATTTATTTATTTATTTTTTAATTTAAACACCTTGATTACATACATGATTGTGTTTGGGTTTCACTCATGTAAAGAACACCACCCATCACCAGTGCAACATTCCCATCAACAATGTCCCAAGTCTCCCTCATCCCCACCCAACCCCCGCCTGTACTCTAAACAGGCTCTCCATTTCCCTCATACATTCTCAATATTATGACAGTTCAAAATGTAGTTATTTCTCTAACTAAACTCATCACTCATTGTGGTGAGCTTCCTGAGGTGAGCTGGAACTTCCAGCTTTTTTCTCTTTTGTGTATGAAAATTATTATTGCAAAAATGTCTTTCATTTTTCTTAAAACCCATAGATGAGTGAGACCATTCTGCGTTTTTCTCTCTCTCTCTCTGACTTATTTCACTCAGCATAATAGATTCCATGTACATCCATGTATAGGAAAATTTCATGACTGCATCTCTCCTGACAGCTGCATAATATTCCATTGTGTATATGTACCACAGTTTCTTTAGCCATTCGTCTGTTGAAGGGCATCTTGGTTGTTTCCAGAGTCTTGCTATGGTAAAAAGTGCTGCAATGAATATAGGTGTATGGAAGGGGTTTTTGTATTGTATTTTTGTGTTCCTAGGGTATATTCCTAGGAGTGGTATAGCTGGATCGTATGGGAGCTCGATTTCTAGTTTTTGGAGGAATCTCCATATCGCTTTCCATAAAGGTTGAACTAGAAGGCATTCCCACCAGCAGTGGATAAGAGTTCCTTTCTCTCCACATCCCCGCCAACACTGTTTATTCTCATTCTTTGTGATGTGTGCATTCTCTGTGGTGTGAGGTGGTATCTCATCGTTGTTTTGATTTGCATCTCCCTGATGATTAGTGATGTGGAGCACTTTTTCATGTGTCTTTTGGCCATTTGTATTTCTTCTTTGTCAAAGTGTCTGTTCATTTCTTCTCACATTTTTGATGGGATTAGACGTTTTTTTCTTGTAAAGTTCTGTCAGTGCCTTGTATATTTTGGAGATTAGCCCCTTATCTGATGGGTATTGGGTGAAAAGTTTCTCCCACTCAGTGGGTGGCTCTTGTATCCTGGGCACTATTTCCTTTGAGGTGCAGAAGTTTCTCAGCTTCATATATTCCCATCTGTTAATCTCTGCTTTCACTTGCTTGGAGAGTGCAGTTTCCTCCTTGAAGATGCCTGTAATGTCCTGTAGTGTTGTGCCTATGTGCTGTTCTATATATCTTATGGTTTTGGGGCTGATATCGAGGTCTTTAATCCATTTGGATTTTACCTTTGTACATGATGTTAGCTGGGGGTCTAAGTTCAATTTTTTGCAAGTGACTATCCAATTGTGCCAACACCACTTGTTGAAGAGGCTTTCCCTGCTCCATTTAGGATTTCCTACTCCTTTATCAAAAATTAGGTGATTGTATGTCTGGTGAACATTATCTTAAAATTCAAGCTTATTCCACTGATCTGAGGGCCTGTACTTATTCCAATACCATGCTGTTTTGATAACTATTGCTTTGTAGTACAGTTTAAAGTTGGGGAAAGTAATTCCTCCCATATTCTTTTTCCCAATGATTGCTTTACCTATTCGAGGGTTGTTTATTGGTTCCAAATGAATTTCAAAAGTGCCTGATCCCCTTCTTTGAAGAATCGGTATCTTTAAGGGATAGCATTAAATCAGTATAATGCCTTGGGGGTATTGCCATTTTGATGATATTAATCCTGCCAATCCACGAGCAGGTATGCGTTTCCATTTCCGTGTGTCCTCTCTTATTTCTGGAGCAGAGTTTTATAGTTTTCTTTGTATAGGTCCTTTACATTTTTAGTCAAGTTGATTCCAAGATATTTGAGTTTGTGTGGTACTATTCTGAATGGGGTTGTTTTCTTAATGTCTATTCATCCTTATTACTATTGGTGTATAGAAAGTTCCATTGATTTTTGTGTGTTAATTTTGTAGCCTGCCACCTTGCTATATGAGTCTATTGTTCTCTAGAACCTTTTTGGTCGAGTCTTTAGGGTTTTCTAGGTAGAGTATCATGGTCATCTGCAAACAATGAGAGCTTGACTTCTTCCTTTCCTATCTGGATTCCCGTGATATCTTTTTTCTTGCCTAAATCGCTATATATAGCAAGTACTTCCAGTGCTATGTTGAATAGGAGTGGTGAGAGAGGACAGCCTTGATGTGACAGAGATTTCAAAGGGTAATCAGAAACTACTTGAGAAACTCTAAGCCACTAAAAATTAGAACTTGGAAGAAATGATTAAATTCTTGGACTCTTATAATCTTCCACACGGTTGAAGGAAGAGGATGTAGCATATGTAAAACACCCCCCATCACCATTGATGAAATTAAAAATGGTAATCAAATGTCTGCTGAAAACAAAAGCCCCGGCCCCAGATGTGATTCACTAATGAATTCTTTCAAACTTTCCAAGAGGAACTACTACCAATCCCGGCAAGACTCTTTCATGAAATTGAACAAACAGAAAACACTTCCAAATAGCTTTTATGAAGCCAACATCACCTTGATACCTAAACCAGACAGAGATGCTACAAAAAAAGAAAATAACAGACCAATATCGCTGATGAATGCAGATGCAAAGATCCTCAACAAAATCCTGGCAAATAGGATTCAATGCCTCATTAAGAAGATCATCCCTGGAGCCAGGAATAACCCCTGAGCACTGCCGGGTGTGACCCAAAAACCACCAAAAAAAAAAAAAAAAAAAAAAAAGAAGATCATCCACTATGATCAAGTAGGTTTCATCCCAGGAATGCAAGGATGGTTTAACATCCGTAAATCTATCAACATAATACACAACATCAATAACAAGAAAAATAAAAATCATATCAATAGATGCAGAGAAAGCATTTGATAAGGTCCAACACCCATTCTTGATCAAAACTTTCAGCAAGATGGGAATGGAAGGAACCTTTCTCAATATAGTTAAGGCCATCTACCACAAGCCAGTGGCAAATATTATCCTCAATGGAGAAAAACTAAAAGCCTTCCCTCTAAATTCTGGCACTAGTAACTACAATTTAAAAAAAAAAGTATATGTACATGCCAGCAGTTCGGTGGAAATCATTAGACTGGGAATGTAATTGGTAACTATTAGCATATAAATGACACAAGGCGTTGGGGGCAGGTCGAACTTACTTAAAAGAGAAAATAAGAAAACAAGTCTGAGAAATGACCTTTGGGGCACTTAAATTGCTTCTAGATTTGGGGATGAAAAGAACAATAAAATAAATAAGGCAGAAAAAGGATAATAAATTTGAAAAATGAGAATAGATTTGTGATTAGAACAGGATAAATTAAAATGTGAAAAATATTTAAGTTAGATAATCCAGGATCCTTTCACATTTAGAATGGATTACTTCAGTTATCAACACTGAGCTGATTAGAAAATCTGCAAAATTTCAGTGGAAATATCCGAATGAAAAGAAAACAATTCAAGGAGAAATAAAATATGTCATAGAATACAGGTTTTTTTAGTAAGGGAGGCAAAAGGGACAATTTCTAGAGACAGTTGTGTATTTAATAGTCATGAAAAAGATAGATCATGTGGGCACAAAGGCTAACAGATGTAGAGTTTGACAGTAGGAGGTTGAGAAAGTGGCTATGCTGTATTTCACTCTATCTGTATTCTCATTACTTTAAACGAAACATGGAATTTCAGAACTAGCTTAACTTATATTTCATATTTATTGCATCTAGAACCAAAAAGACCTCCTTACCCATTCTTCCTAAACACCAACTCATCCTTCAGTAACTACCATAGTTATCACAAGTGTCAGAGTTAGAGTTTTATTAGTTCATTAGCTATATAAATTTTCTATATAGATTGTTGGTACTATTGAATTGGATGTAAAGTCAAACAAAAGTGAAGATGAGAGTTGGAAGTATGAAAGGACTAAGATGAGAGACATGAAATCTCCTTAGTAAAGAGGATGCCTACAATGTGTTTAGATAGTGATAGTAAAATTATGGACAGCAGTAATGGTGAGATAAACTTAAGAGTCCTGCATTTAAAATAGAAGAGCCATATTTTAATTAAATAAGGTTCCATATCTATAGCAATTTAAATATCACTTGGGTCAACAGATATAGTGAGAGATACTAAAGGTATATGTCCTTGAGATATATAAGAGAGTATTAGAACTTAAGTATAGAGAGGAGAGTGAATCTGAGGTAGAAATAAATCTATGTTAGGATCAGTGATATATAATTACTAGTAGAGTAGATAAGATCTTTATATAATTGATTTATATAATAAACAAAGTAATAGCTATTTCTGATTCCACAATTAATATTTCATCAAAAGTTTAAGTCCAATTCCTCTGCAATAAGAAAAATGCCTCCTAAATATTTTATTTAAATTTTTCAGAATTTTCCATAATGATAAATCTAAGCATTTTTCAATACATGCCTTTTTTTTTTTTAGCAGACATGATATTTCACCTTTATACTCAACTTCAAATGCCTATGAATGTTTCAGTCTCACAGTGTTAAAATTAGGGATTAAAAAGTCATCTATCTTATACTGTTATGTCAATGCCTAATGCCAATTGCACTTCTTTTTAATTAATTTCACATTTTTCTTTATCTGACCTCTGAAAATAAAAGACATTGGAAAAAAGCAATGGCAAATTATTATTTTACAAGAATATTTATTATGTTTATATTTATCCATCGAGAAAACTCAAAATACATCAGAGTGAAAACTTGCAAATCAGAGTGAAAACTTGGATTTGTAAGTGAAAACAGAATGATGTTCTAATACATTTTCTTGTCCAATCACCAGAAGTAGATTGGTCTAGAGGGAAAGGGGCAGGTAGGTATTTAGTGAAATTACTTGGAAAACAGGACAGCAGAAAAGAAAAAAAGTAATAATGCATCAATGTTTTCCTACCAACTTCATTCCCAGTAGCTTCTTCATGTTTCAAGCATATAGCTGGCACAGTAGCATCTGTGATTAACCATGGAGAAACTCCACTCATCATGTCTTCAACATAATGATTTGGCATCATATTCATCAATGTATTGTCACTGCATACTTTAAAAGTATGATACTTAAAAATTTAAATTTAAATACTTTAGAAGTATCATTTGTGGTATGTTCCAGTAAAAGCATATAGATTCTGAGATCTCATATTGTTTCCAGTGTTTGTCTAATTGTTCTAATTCCTTGAATAGTCATTTCTAAAACTCTATTATATCTCATGTTATAGCCTCTATTATGGTTAATGTCTACGTTATTTATGGGTAACAATCCTACTTTTTATTTCCTTTACTAAAATAAAAAATTGCAAATCTATGTACTTTAATTTTGCTCCTGTATATTTACAAATTTATTCATATCTTCATAGTGTAACAGTTATGGGGGCAGACATAAGGAGCATATGATTTTAGATTAATATTAAAAACAAAACATATTTTAAGTGGTTTTTATACTATATGACAGAACAAATACATCTTAATAGGAAACTGATGTAATGGAGTATTATAAAAAAAGTTGTTTCTGTGTAAATAGACACATATATACATGAACACAGATCAAAAACATGAATTAGAAATGGCTTTACTTTGAGTAGGGCAGTTATGGAAATTTTTAGAAATTATTTGAGTACATTGAAAAAGTTACACTTTTTTTCCATGTATGTACAACCTTTGTAATAAAAGGAGATCTCTGGAGGGAGGGCAACAGTGTTTCACTGTAAAATAGCACTTAGATCACTCCCAGAATTTTTTTATTCTCAAAATTTTGTTATTCAAAGCTTGGGCGAGAACAGTTAAGCACAAGGCCATTTATTTCTTAAGAGCTTGCAGAAGAAAAATATGTTTAGTAAAATTACTGTCATTCTATGTAATCATACAAGCAAAAGAAAAGAATTTTCTTTAGTTTCCCATCAGCGCAAGTTTAAATTAAATTCTTTCTTCTGCATGTTTCTTTGTTTTGATGTCTGTTTTGTTTCGGTGTGACTTAGAAGAGGATCATTTTGTGTGAATGCCTCATCTCTATGGGAACTCTAAGAAAAAAAAGAACAAAAAGAACTGGAGAAGTTGGAACAAATACAAACAACAAATTCATTCCTTTAGTTCTTATGTTGACTGTGATTGTCCAGCACATCTATATTACTTCTTATTCTTATGCTGAAATTTTCCACCTTCCCTTTTTTATTTCCTCTGCCACCTGCGAGACAGATTGTCCTTCTGCACCCTCATTGCACAGAGGAAAGGATTTGCTATCACAGATAATAGCACCAGCAGGAAGGTTGTTTTCATCCTCACCAATGTGTTAGAGAGGCCGAGGTAAAGGAAATGATGGCTCTCTGTTATTCTAGTGCATTGTTTGCTTTCTTTTCTTTCTCCTGATTGAAACTAAAGTTCTATAAATGGCTACTTAGTCAAAGGATTCAGGTTTTCTGTTCTATTCAGCCTCAAATGAGAGCCTTTAAAAGTGCAATTTACTTCTGTGCAAAATGTGACAGACAGACGGATAGATAGGCAGGTAGATAAATGGGTCTCAGTGTCATCACATGCAAACATAAGCATGTATTTTTCCTAGTGTATGAGATTTAATAGGAAGAATGTCAATATGAAATTCTGTAGTGCATCATTTTTAAAGCTACACTTGGAGAAAAATTATACAGTAAGTGTGTAATTGAAAATATCTACTAGTATAATTACAGAATCTGATTTTGGTTTCTTTAGGTTTTATAAAAGAATTTTATTTTTTATTTTGTTGAGGATTTTTATTTTTATTAATAATCTTCAAAGATATAGCATATTTATTATGAACAAAGGTCTGTTATGCTGACATTCCCTTAAAAAGCACTGAGGTACTCTGAATTTAGTGCTCTGCAGCAGACCCCACTGCATATACAAATATCCTCTGGACTTCTAAGTCACCCTGAGGGAAAAAAAACTTAGCTAAGCTGGTATAAGATAAAGTGATAGACATTCTGGCAGATGTTTCTGCTGAAAATACTAATGTTCTTTGTCTCTAACTCAAGTCTCATGTCTTCAATAACTATGAAATTGTGGCAGGCTATTTTGTAGATTTGCAAGTAGTGTAAAATTTTAGCTCTTCATAGCACTTGACACTGCCTATACATAAGGGGGGAACAATAAAATTAGAGTACAAATGTCAAGATGAGCATTTCTCAAAGAGAGTGTCGAATGATGAAAGCAGAATATTTGCAAAAGATATTATAGAACAATGAAAGCATTTGTCAGATATTATAATTGTTGATATCATGTTTTAAAATGTTCAAAAGTGACTATTTTCTGTTTATGTATGCATAAAGTGAATTTATAAAATTATTCACACATATATAATAGACACAAATCTAAATATAGCTGGAGATGAATCAGAAATGAGGAAAAGAGTAATTCAGAATCTCCAAATAGATTTGCAATTGGTTTTTTTTAAATAATTTTGGAGGACCTTGGCTTCTATAAATATATGAAGAGCCAAATTTTTTTAGAAAGTGAAGTCATGGGAAAAATACTGCCACAAAATAGCAGAGATTGGTGAATAGAGAAGATTACAATTTATTTGGAATAGAAGTATGCCTGTTCAGCCAGTACTGGGAGGGAACATTCAAACTATAATTGATGGATTGTTGCACACTCAGTTAGCAGTTAAAATTTAATGAGACAGTTTTTGCTGGGATGTCTAAGACCAACAAAAGCGAATTTTTAGATTGGCCAAAATCTAAAACATTCACAACACCAAATGTTACAGTGGATGTAGAGCAAAAAAGAACTTGCATTCATTGCTGGCTGGAATGAATGATGGTCAAAACATTGGAAAGCTGTTGGTGGTTTCTAACAAAACTAAGCATTCTTACCATATTATCCAGCAATCAAGCTCAAAAGAGTGAAAATTTTTTCCACAAGAAAACTTAACCATGGGCCCTTTTCACAATAGGGATGTTTTTCATAATCGCTTAAACTTGGAATCAATAAATGTTATATAATAGTGGATGGATAGATTCTATTATTCAAATTTTGAAAAATATCCAGAGTTGAAAATATTGAGTAACCAACCCATGAAAGCAAAGAAAGAAACTTAATTGTAGATTGCCACTACCCTGCAAAATTGCAACTAAATGACTTTGAAAAAAGCTAAACAGACTAATGGATTGCCAGAGGATAGTGGGAAAAAAGTGATGACTAGAAAAAGCATAGAGGATACTTCCAGTGAAATCATTCTCCTGTATGATGGCAAAGATTATTGTATTTTTAAATATACACAAATTTTGACAGCTCCTGACTTAGAACCAGCTCATGACTCTCAATCACTGAAAGTTCTAAAGGTAGGGCTTAGACAAGATAGACTTCATTTCTACCTGGGGTAAAACACTTAGGTATAGCTAAGAGACAAAAAAAGTCATCATATATTTTACATATATTATATTATATATTATATATATTATATTTTATATTATATATTATATATTTTACATATATATTATAGTATATATATAATATATATATTTGTGAGGGTGGGTAGATGCTATAGAATACAACAAATAATCAGTTTGTATGTGATTGATTATCAAAGTTAATATATACATATATTTGTATTATTTAAGCAATAATTATTGACAGGTACAATTTAAGTTAAAAACAATATTTATAATGTTTCTTATAATTGTTATAAAATACCCTTATTGAAATAAATAGCTTTAAAATAATGTAAAAGTGTTTTTCTATACTGAGAGCAACCCTTTAGCTAATATTATTTAAGAATGAGAAGATAAATAAGATTTTTCTAGAAATTGGGCCTGCAAGATAGCACAGTGGGTAGGGTGCTTACCTTGCATGTGGCTGACCCACGACTGACACAGGTTTGATCATTGGTGTACCATATTGTCCAAGACCCTGCCAGGAGCAATTTCTGAGCGTAGAGCCAGGAGTAACCCCTGAGTGCTGGCTGAGTGCAACCCCAAACCAAAACAAATAAAAGACTTTTTCTAGTGATTTTAGAGCCTTATTCTAATTATAGTAATTTTAATTTAAAAGTCCTTATTTTTCTAAGCAAAATTTTCCCTTAGTTTTTAGTTTTTTTCTGTTCTTTTTTATATCCCAAAGACCATTGTTGACCTTACAGGTTTATCCTTTTAAAGAAATATGGAAAAGCAAAAATTTCCAGCTAAGTTTATAAGTCATACTTTTAGGAATCAAAACATGCTGTGGCAACAAATCCTATTCTTTTAATTGTATTTGATAACTTACTGGATTTTTTCTTCATTTGGTACTGTGAAATAATGCCCTACTGATTTTGATGCAGCTATTATTGCTGAAAAATAGAGCAGTTATGTATTTAATCTGTGTGTTCAGTTGTATAGTTTGTATGTCCACAGTTAGAGATACTTAAAGATTTGCTTTAAGGTCATAGACTTAGAAGATTTAAAAAATAACATCAAAGAAGTAGAACTACTAGAACCACAAAGAATGACTTCATCATAAGCTCCATTCCTTGAGCTTTACAGACACCAAGATCTCTAGATACAGAGGTCTGATTTTTACCATCCATGACGAAGCAGAAGTCTTCTATACACCAAAAAAGCACCAAGGGAAGAGGAAATGATCATGCAAGGAGTCTATAGTTAATTCCATGACAGTATACTTCAGGGGTGGAGAAACCCTGTATCTCCTAAGCCAAGGGCATTCCCTCTATAATATCCCCAATAGTTACTGTGCCTATGCAGGGAGAAAAAGAAATAAAAAAGCACAAAATAATCATTTTTCCACATATAAATTTATTGATTGATCGATTTTCATTGACGTCTTTATTTTGGTGTAGATATGGAAGTTGATGTCTCCAATTTTATTTTATTTTATTTTATTTTTATCTTTCTCTTTCTTTTTGTACTCTGGCATGGTTTGATTTCAGAACTGAGACTATTGTGTGGTGCTTGTCTTTATTGCTGTAGTGCTCACTGGATATTTAATTTGATATTTCTTTCTTATTGATGTGGTGTTTCAATGACCTATTTCATGTCCCGCTCAAACTGAGGTTGAAAGCCTCTAGAAAGACCCCGCCATTTTCAGCTTATTTGATTTATTTATATATTTATTTTATTTTTTATTATTTTTTTTTACTCAATTCTATTGCTTTTCTTTCCTTCAAATAAAACCACATAACTCGAATTATCGAGTTCCACCTCTCAAATAGAGGGGGAAACAACGGAGGTCAGGACCAAACAGATATATGATCACTAATAGTAAGCTAGACAAAGAGGGGACCACCTACTCTAGCAGCCCGGGGGGTGATGGTGGGGGATATGGTTGCAGGAAGAGAACAGGGGTGGGGGGAGGACAAATTTAGTGATGGGTATTCCCCTGATTCAATGTTAATATGTACCTAAAATACTACTGTGAAAGATATGTAAGCCAATATGATCAAAATAAAAATTAAAAGAAAATAGGGGCAGGGGTGAAAAGAAAAAAATTTAAAAGAAAATAAAAAATAAAAATAAAGTCTGTTTACATATATTGAAAAAATTTTGTTTTCTTCTTTCTTTCCTTTCTTCTTTTTGTGTTTTTCATTCCTTATCTTTAGATTTATTTTCTTTCTTTATTCTTAATTTAGACTTTCTTGAAATTTTCTAAAGATTTGAAATGATTATGTTTAATTAGCAATGCTTCACTTATTCTCTAAAAAGAAATGTATTTCTGCAAGCATGTCACACAATCCCAATACTATTTTCATACTGAATCTATATTTCTTAAGGGCAATGAAAATCTTTATTCTGAATATATTCTGTTTAAGTGATTTTATTATTTTATTTTGTTTTGGGGTGAGAGGATTTTTGCCACACCCATCAATGCTCAGGGTATATTCCTGACTCAGCACTCCTGAGTGATTCCTGACATGATCACTGGCAGGCTGCAGGAAAACATAAGAAATATCAGGGATAAAAACCTTATAGATTGCATTAAGGCAAGTGCCTATCTGCTGTATTAACTCTCTGGCCTGATTTTCATTATTAATGAAATTTTATTAGACTAGGGACAAATAAAAACTTTGAAATTTAGTGACCAATCTCTGATTTCTAAGGTGAAAACCAACATTCACTCTTTTTTTTTAATTTTATAATATCTTTATTTAAGCACCATGATTACAAACATGTTTGTAGTTGGGTTTCAGTTATAAAAATGAACACCCTCTCTTCACTAGTATAACCTTTCTACCAATAATGCCCCCATCTCAACCTTCCCAACCCACCCTGTATTAAAGAAAGGCATTGAATTTATTTCCCTCACTATCATTGTCATGATAGTTGTCAGTGTAGTTATTTCTCTAACTGAACTAACCAACCTTGTGGCAAGCTTCATATCATGGGTCAGACCCGCCAGACCTCATCTCTATTGTCTCTGGTATTATTACAATAATATCAGATAACAAAAAACAGATAACAAATGGTACTGGAAACAAATGGTATTATATATATTATATATATAATTATATATAATTATAAATATCCATTATACATGGATGTACATGGAATACACCATTCTGAGTGAAATAAGTCAGAGAGAGATAGGCACAGAATAGTCTCACCAATCTGGGACCCAAGAAAAACAATTATTTGTTGTTGCCAATAATTATTTTTCTTAAATCCCAGATTAGCGAGACCACTCTGTGCCCATCTCTCTCTCTCTCTCTCTCTCTCTCTCTCTGACTTATTTCACTCAGCATAACACACTCCATGCACATCCATGTATAGAAAAATTACATGATGGTTGCCTGGTATCCCATTGCGTATATGCACTATGCACCACAGTTTCTTTAGTCATTGAAGGACATCTTGGTTGTTACTATAGTCTGGTAAATAGCATAGGTGTGAGGAAGGGATTTTTGAATTGTATTTTTGTGTTCCTAGGGTATATCCCTAGGACTGATATAGCTGAATCATATGGGAGCTCAATTTCCAGTTTTTTGAGGAATCTCCATATTGTTTTCCATAAAGGCTGGACTAGATGGCATTTCCACCAGCAGGAAATGAGAGTTCCCTTTTCCCCACATTTCCACCAGCACTGATTGTTCTTGGTTTTTATAATGTATGTTAGTCTCTGTGAGTGAGAGGTACCTCATTGTTTTGATTTGCATCTCTTGAGGATTAGTGATGTGGAGCATTTTTTTATGTACCTTTTGGCCATTTGTATTTCTTCTTTGAGGAAGTGTGTGTTCATTTCTTCTCCCCATTTTTTGATTAGATTAGTTTTTATCTTGTTAAGTACTGTCAGTATCTTAGATATTAGATATTAGCCCCTTGTCTGATGGGTATTGGGTGAATAATTTCTCCCATTCTGTGGGTGGCCACTGTTTCTTACAATTTTCTTTGAGGTGCAGAAACTGCACAGTTTACAACAGTCCCATTGGTTTATCCCCCTTCGACTTGTTTGGAGAGTGATGTTTTCTCCTTGAATACGTCTTTAGTCTCAATGTCATGTTTTACCTATGTGTTATTCTATAGACCTTATAGATTTAGGTCTGATATAAAGGTCTTCATTCATTTGGATTTGATTTTTTATTTATAATATCTTTATTTAAGAATCTTGAATACAAATATGATTGTGATTAGGTTTCAGTCATGTAAAGAACACCCCCCTTCACCAGTGCAACATTCCCACCACCAATGTCCCAAATTTCCCTCCATTCCACCCCACCCCCACCTGTACTCTAGACAGACTTTCCAGTTCCCTCATTCATTCACATGGTTATGGTAGTTCTCAGTGTAGTTATTTCTATAAATGCACTCACCACTCTTTGTGGTGAGCTTCATGTAGTGAGCTGGAAATTCCAGCCCTCCTCTCAGTGTCTCAGGATTGTTGCAAAAATGACTTTTATTTTTCTTAAAACCCATAGATGAGTGAGACTATTCTGCATCTCTCTCTCTCCCTCTGACTTATTTCACTCAGCATGATGTACGTGATTCCATGTACATCCATGTATAGGAAAAGTTCATGACTTCATCTCTCCTGATGGCTGCATAATACCATTGTGTATATGTACCACAGTTCTTTTAGCCATTCATCTGGTGAAGGGCATCTTGGTTGTTGCCAGAGCCTGGCTATTGTGAATAGTGCTGCCATAAATATAGGTGTGAGGAAGAGGTTTTTGTATTGTATTCCTGCATTCCTAGGGTATATTCCTAGGAGTGGAATAGCTGGGTCAAATGGGAGCCCAATTTCCAGTTTTTGGAGGAATCTCCATATCACTTTCCATAGAGGTTGGACTAGATGGCATTTCCACCAGCAGTGGATAAGAGTTCCTTTCTTTCCACATCCCTGCCAGCACTGATTGTTCTCGTTCTTTGTGATGTGTGCCAATCTTTGTGGTATGAGATGGTATCTCATCGTTGTTTTGATTTGCATCTCCCTGATGATTAGTGATGAGGAGCATATTTTCATGTGCCTTTTGGCCATTTGTATTTCTTTTTTACCGAAGTGTATGTTCATTTCTTCTTCCAATTTTTTGATGGATTTAGATTTTTTTTCTTTATAAAGTTCTCTCAGTGTACTGTATATTTTGGAGATTAGCCCCTTATCTGATGGGTATTGGGTGAATAGTTTCTCCCACTCAGTGGGTGGCTCTTGTATCCTGGGAACTATTTCTTTTGAGGTGCAGAAGCTTCTCAGCTTAATATATTCCCATCTGCTAATCTCTGCTTTCACTCGCTTGGAGAGTGCAGTTTCCTCCTTGAAAATGCCTTTAGTTTCAATATCATGAAATGTTTTACCTATATGTTGTTCTAAATACCTTATAGTATCAGTTTTGATAACAAGGTCTTTAATCCATTTGGATTTTACCTTTGTACATGGTGTTAACTGGGGGGGGGGGGGTCTATGTTCGCTTTTTTGCAAGTGGCTAACCACTTCTGCCAGCACCACTTATTGAAGAGGTTTTCCTTCTTCTTAGGATTTCTTGCTCCTTTGTCAAAAATTAGGTGTTTGTATGTCTGGGAAACTTTCTCTGAGAACTCAAGCCTATTCCACTGATCTGAGGGTCTGTCTTTATTCCAATACCATGCTGTTTTGATAACTATTGCTTTGTAGTACAGTTTAAAGTTGGGGAAAGTAATGGCTCCCATTTTCCTTTTCCCTAGGAGTGCTTTAGCTATTCGAGGGTGTTTATTGTTCCTGATGAGCTTCATAAGTGTTTGATCCACTTCTTTGAAGAATATCATGGGTATATTTAGAGAGATCACATTAAATCTGTACATTACTTTGGGGAGTATTGTCATTTTAATGATGTTAATCCTGCCATCCATGAGTAGGGTATGTGTTTACAATTCCGTGTGCCCTCTCTTATTTCTTGGAGCAGGGTTAATAGTTTTCTTTGTATACGTCCTTCACATCTTCGGTCAAGTTGACTCTAAGATATTTGAGTTTGTGGCACTAATGTGAATGGGATTGCCTTCCTAATGTCTGTCTCTTCCCTATCATTATTGTTGTATAAAAAGACCATTGATTTCTGTGTGTTAATTTTGTAGCCTGCCACCTTCTATTGTTTTGAGAAGCTTTTGGTAGAGTCTTTAGGGTTTCCTAAGTAGAGTATCATGTCATCTGCAAACAATGAGAACTTGACTTCTTCCTTTCTTATATGGATGCCCTTGATATCTTTTTCTTGCCTGATCGCTATAGCAAGTACATCCAGTACTATGTTGAAGAGGAGTGGTGAGAGCAGACAGCCTTGTCTTGTACCAGAATTTAGAGGAAAGGCTTTTAGTTTTTCTCCATTGAGGATAATATTTGACATTGGCTTGTGGTAGATGGCTTCAACTAGATTGAAAAAGGTTCCTTTCATTTCCATCTTGCTGAGAGTTTTGATCAAGAATGCGTGTTGGACCTTATCAAATGCTTTCTCTGCATCTATTGATATGATCATGTATTTTTTATTTTCCTTGTTGTTGATGTTTTTTATTATGTTGATAGATTTATGGATGTTAAACCATCCTTGCATTCCTGGGATGAAACCTACTTGGCTATAGTGTATGATCTTCTTGATGATGCATTGGATCCTATTTGCCAGGATTTTGTTGAAGACCTTTGCGTCTGCATTCATCAGGGATATTGGTCTTTAATTTTCTTTTCTGGCAATATCTCTGTCTGGTTTTGGTATCAAGGTGATGTTGGCTTCATAAAATCTGTTTGGGAGTGTTCCCGTTTTTTTAATTTTATGGAAGAGCCTGGCTAGGATTGGTAGTAGCTCCTCTTTAAAGGTTTAAAAAAATTTATTACGAAATCCATCTGGTCCTGGGCTTTTCTTTTTAGGCAGCTGTTTGATTACAGTTTCAATTTCCTCTATAGTGATGGGGGTGTTTAGATATGCTATATCTTCCTTACTTAACTGTGGAAGGTTATAAGTAACCAGGAATTTATCCATTTCTTCTAGGTTCTCATGTTTAGTAGCATCATGTTTCTCAAAGTAGTCTCTAATTACCCTTTGGATATCTGCAATATCTGTCGCGATCTCCCCCTTTTTATTTCTAGTACAGGTTATCAGGTTTCTCTCTTTCTTTGTGAATTTTGCCAATGGTCTATCTATCTAGTTTATGTTTTCAAAGAACCAACTTCTGCTTTCGTTGATCTTTCGGATTGTTTTTTGGGTTTCCACTTCATTGGTTTCTGCTTTCAGCTTTGTTATTAACTTCTGTCTCCCTATTTTGGCTCCTTTTGTTGGTCATATTTTACTTTTGTGAGCTGTGTCATTGAGTTATTCAGGTATGCCCCTTCTTCCTTTCTGATATGTGCTTGCAAAGCTATAAATTTTCCTTTCAGGACCGCTTTTCTGTGTCCCATAGATTTTGGCAGTTTGTGTCTTCATTATCATTTGTTTCCAGGAACGTTTTGATTTCCTCTTTCATTTCATCTCGGACCCACTGGTTGCTCAGTAGCAGGCTGATTAATTTACAATTGTTAAAGTTTTTCTTCTGTGTCCCTTTGTAGTTCACATATAATTTTAGAGTCTTGTGGTCAGCAAAGGTAGCCTGCAGATTTCTATCCTCTTGATTTTTTGAAGGTATGTTTTATGTGTCAGCATGTGGTCTATCCTGGAGAATGACCTATATACATTGGAGAAGAATGTGTATACAGGTTTTTTGGGGTGGAATGTCCTATATATATCTACTACTCCTTTTTCTACCATTTCTCTTTTTCAGGTCTAGTATGTTTTTGTTGGGTTTTAGTCTAGTTGACCTATCAAGTGTTGACATGGCCGTGTTAAGGTCTCCCACAATTATTATGTTATTATTGATGTCTTCTTTCAGATTTGTCAATAATTGTATTAGATAATTTGCTGGTCTCTCATTGGGTGCATATATGTTTAATAGTCTGATTTCTTCCTGTTGCACATATCCCTTGATTAGTACATAGTGTCCATCTTTGTCCCTTACAACTTTTCTGAGTATAAAGTTGGTGTCATAAGATATTAATATGGCCACCCCAGCTTATTTAAGGGTGTTGTTTGCTTGGATGATTTTCCTCCAGCCTTTGATTTTGACTCTATATTTGTTCTATTTTTTATTATTTCTTGTTGGCAGCAGAAGGTTGGATTGATCTTTTTGACCCATTTTGCGACTCTGTCTTTTAATTGGTGAATTTAGTCCATTGACATTGAGGGAGATGATTGTCATAGGATTTATTGTCATCTTTGTAGATAAGTTTGCTGTGTTTGTTGGTCTCTCTGGTCTTAAAGTAGACCTTTCAGTTTTTCCTTTAAAGCTGGTTTTTCATCTGTGAAGTTTCTGAGCTGTTGTTTATCCATGAAGCTATGTATCCTTTTTTCAAACCTAAACGTGAGTTGGGCTGGGTGTAGTATTCTCGGTGAGGCATTCATTTCATTCAGTCTTGTCACAATATCCCACCACTGTCTTCTGACCTTGAGAGTTTCTTGTGACATGTCTGCTGTAGGACTTAAGGATACTCCTTTGAATGGAATTTCCCTTTTTGATCTTGCTACTTTCAGTATTCTATCTCTATCTGTGGGATTTGTCATTGTAACGAGGATGTGTCTTGGGGTGTTTTTCTTCGGGTCTCTTTTAGCTGGTACTCTTCAGGCATGCAGGATTTGATTGCATGTAGTCTTTATCTCTGGGAGTATCTTTTAGATGATGTCTTTGACAGTTGATTCTTACTGGGGATTTCCTACCTGGGCCTCTGGAACTCCAATGATTCTTATGTTGTTTCTGTTTAGTTTATCAAAGATTTCTATTTTCATCTGTTCCCATTTCTTGAGTACTTTTTCTATTGCCTGATCATTTGTCTTAAGGTTCTTTTCCAATTTCTTCTGTTGTGTTGAGTTTTTTTTTTTTTGCATCTCATCTTCCAGCACATTGATTCTGTCCTCAGCTGCTGTTACCATGCTGGTGAAGCCATCCACTGAGTTTTTCAGTTCAGCTACCGTGTTTTTCAGCTCTGTTATTTCAGTTTTGAGTTTTCTGATTTCTGTCTTTGTGTTCTGTTCAGATTGATCTATGCTTTTTTTGAGTTCTACGAACATCTTTCATATTTCTGTTCTAAACTCCTTATCTGAGTGGTTAATCAGATGGTTGAAATTTTTTGGGTTGTCCAAGCTATTGTCTCATTCTCTGTGCATGGTACTTGCCTGAAATGTTTCCCCATTTTCACGCTTGTAGTGTGATTTTTTTTCTCTGTGTTGTGGTGGGATTCATTGGTTAGAAAGAGTGCGAGGCCACGAAGCAAAGCGGAGCGGCCACGCTCTTCTGTGACCTCTAGATGATAGTTTTTTTTGGGGGGTGCACTTCCTAGGCCTCTGAGGAGAGCTTTGAGTATTCAGGAAAGACAGACAAGCAAAGCAAAGCAAAGAGTTCCCTTTAAGTCCTCAGGGTCATCCAAGGCACATCAGGAGGGCGGAGCCAACCAAGAACTCTCTGTAGCAGGGAGAATCGCAGGCAGGAACCCTGATGAAGTCCAGTCTCAGGCGGCTGGAAACACCATGGCCCTAGATGGCTTCTGCGCCCTTCTGACACTCAGCAGAAACCAGCAGGAATCAGTGCATGTAAGTCTTGACCCACCTCTGAAGCAGGCAGGATCACCAGCAGGAACACTGATGAAATCCAGTCTCAGGCAGCTGGAAACTGCATGGCCCCAAATCAACATTCACTCTTTAATTTTTCTAAATAGAACATTGGTTATAGCAGGAAGTATCTAGCTCATCTAATCATTATTATAATTCAATAATAAACTCATTATTATTATTGAATACATAAAATTCTTTTAGTGATACAGTAATCCATATAAAATTAAATTATATTTTCTAGGTAATATTCTATTTTAGCATATACAATCTATTAACACACAAGTATATGCATATATTTATATATAAATTCTAATTTAGAATAAGCTATGCAGTATTATTTTTAAAAATGAAATTTACAATTAATTTTATGAGTGATAATTCATAGTCATTAAAGGCTATATGCTATATTAGTAATGGTTGCACTTTTTTCTGGGTCCTGTCATTCATTTAATAATTTTAAACTAGTTTTAGCCAGCATGAAGTATTAAAAAACAGAACTTTTTCTGACATCATGGGGATTCTATAAAAGGTAAACATATAAAATAATGCAATATTTATTAATGAATATGATATTTTACATCATTCACTATTACAGTGTGGTCATGCAATAATTTACACATGTATGTCAATATATGCAAGACAAATTCCTAAAAGTTGAACTGCTATAGTTAAAGCCATTTAATTTGGTATGGGCATTTTATAGCTAAAAACTATCTGATCATTCATCAGGAGAATTAACTAAATTAAAAGAGTTAACATATGTGAATATAGGAACAGGAGCAAGAGGATTGGGAGTGCTTATTAATGTGAGCCATTATTTAAAATTTGACAATATGGAAGCAGAGGAGTTCTTGTCTTGCACAAGGCTGACCTTGCTTCGATCCCAGCATCCCATATGGTCCACTAAGCACTGCCAAGAGCAAATTCCTAAATGCCAAGTTAGGATTAAGCCTGATCACAACTGGGTGAAAACCAAAAACCAAATAAGTAAAAATAAAATTCACAATATGGCATCTTATTTCTTTCTAGGAATATATTTTCTGGTTTTGTGTCTTCCTTTTATATCCTACAGTTCTGTATTTTACATTTCAATGTTTTTTTCTTCCCATTTGATTCTTTTATTCTCTTCTGTTTTTTCTTACAACTTTTCTCTCTTTTTCTTTATTTCATCTTTATATTTAAAGAGTTTCATCATTGTATGTATGAAGTTAGTGCCCAGCATTGTCACTGAAGTACAATAATTATCTTCCATCCCTATTTCTGTTATCTCCCATATGAATTTCCTTTTAGCTTACCCATATTTTTACTCTTTATTGATTGACAGTTTTGGTTTTGGTAAATGGCATTATATTTTTTATCATACCCATGTGTTCTATGCCCTCCACCTATGTTCCAATGTTACTTCCCATTAGCCTGTTTATTCTCCTACCTTCTTTTCTAAGTCCTGTTACTCTTAATATCCAAGTTTTATTATCATTTGTTATTGCCCATGTGCCTGATTGATTTCTCAGTTTCCAACAGGTAAGTAAGATCAAATTGCTTTTGTCCTGCTTCTGATTTGTTTAGCATGATACATTCTAGTTCCATCTACATTGCTATGAATTCCATAAATTTATTTTTTGGGGGATCAAAGATAATCTTCATTCATTTTTGTTGTATATTTAGTTTATACATTTAGATTGTTTTTGTATCTTGGATATTGATTTTTAAGAGATATAATGAACATAGAGTGTATATCTCTTTTAACTGACATTTTGTATTTTTTGACATTTTTGTATTTTAAGGATAGATAACCATGCTGAAACTTGTTTTGAAAAAAATTTTAATATATGCCATTCTCACTGTTGTGACGTGATAATTCACTGTGTTTTGATTTTTGTTTACCTGATACTAAGTTATAATGAGTACTGTTTCATATGCTCTATGTCCATCTATATGCATTCTTTGTATAAGTATCTATTCAACTCCCTATATTTATGAAATAAAATATCTTCCTATTGATGTGCTTTTTAAACTACTTTAGCTATTTTGTGTGTTAATTTTTTTCTGAAGCATCATAATAAATAATATTCTCCTAATCAGCTGGGTGTCTTTTTAATTTAAGTCCAAGTTTTTTTGTCATATCAAAATTTTTGAACTTCATGTGGCCCTGTTTTCAATTTTTGGTTTGATTATCTTTGTCAGTAGAATCGGGCCATTAACATTTGCTATGTAAATCTATAAAGTTTTTAAAATATGGACATTTATATTTTATATCTCCTACATACATCTTAGAAATATATTTCTACAAAATTATATTTTTTATACATATTCTAAAAATGTAAAGTAATCTTTTTGTATAGTTTATCTACTTCAAATTGTATCAGCTATGCCATTAGGGCAGTGATAGGCTAAGATTTAAGAAATTTCTTCAGTCTAGAAAACAGTCAATGTTTCAGAAATCTGCAATAAATTGACTTTTCAAAATAGCCTTATAATAATCAGAGATTAGTAATTATGTTGTCATTGGTAACTTGCTCACATTTTCTTTTAGACATTTACTAGTGAAAAATAACATAAATCCTTGCTACTATATATTTGTAATATAAAACTGTTATATCTTAATAGAAACCAAGAGAAATACATAGCAATCCATATTAAAATAAACTTAAATCTACATTATAGAGTTAACTATGACACTCACAGATTATTATTTTCTATAACTCTCACTTTTCATTTGTAACAAAAGACCTCAAATATTGACATTTCTATTGGTTAAACAATACAAACTTAAATTGTTCACATTTTAAATCTTATAGAGTAAAAGATTCACCACATGTAAATATATTTTTAATAATTCATCCAATGTATTTGTTTTCATTCTAAGCACAGAAATATTTGTAGAATGTAAATTCCAATGAGTAGTTTATTTTAAAGTTTTATACAATGTTAAGAGGAATATATCCATGGGAATACTCAAATACTGTTGTTGCTTTTCTGTAGTAACGATTATAAATTCTCTTAAAAATGAGAATCATATGCCAAATAAAAAAGTTTACAAGACATGTATTTTCCTTCCTGCAATAAGAGAGGTTATTATTGGCCCATTCCTTTATATAACCTTAATGAATATTATCAAAAATAACCCGCTAAAAGCATTGGCTTTTAGCTCACGCACTGCAAATAAAAGCAAGACAATTAATTGAAAACAATTTGACATTCACATCAAAGAAAGATGAATTCGGGTTTTAAGATAATTTATCTTCTTTCTATGGCAAAAATTAAAGCAAAAAAAGCAGTATTAAACCCCAAAGAAAACTTTTAGAGATGCATGACACAGTCCACAGTTTCACAACATACCATGTTTTAATTTCTAGAAAAGGCTGCTGACTTACTACTTTTATTACAAAAAATACATAACAGAAAAGAAAACAGGAACTGAAAGGAACAGTGTTATTGGCTTTAAACCACCGATGCTCAAGGGCATGTAGAATATATATGCACTATACAGTGCACTATACAGTGACTGACTTTAATTCCTTCCTAGATAATCTTTGGTTTTTCTTTATCTGTTGGCATTTCCTATTAAAATTGTTATAAGACCATCTCACCTAGAATTATCAGAGTTAGCAATTTTTGGTCAATAATATTATTTAAAAAGTTTTTTCTCTTTTGGTTTTGCTTTATTGGGGGCCCACACTTGGCATTGCTTAGGGAACACCTGGCTTTGCACTTCAGGGATCACTCCAGTGCGGCTTGGGATACCACATGAGGAACTGGAATAAAATCTGGGCCAGCCACGTGCAAGACAAGCACCCTACCTACTGTACTATTTTCTGGCCTGCAAGAAAAGTTTTATAAATGAATAGTCTTAGTTTTATTATTATGGAGCAATACAATTGGAATGTTATAAAAATATGATATTAGGAAAACAGTAAAGGAACAAGTGTTTGGAGATCTTTCTTAATGAATGGAGATGAACTCAACCCCAACAAATAATACATGTGAGTTTGAAGTGATTCTTCCACCTTACCACCTTCTTCTTTTTTGCGGGGGTTGAGTTTTGGGGCCACACCCAGTGATGCTCAGAGGTTATAACTGGCTATGTGCTCAGAAATCGCTCCTAGCTTGGGAGACCATATGGGACGCCAGGGCTCGAACCCAGGTCCATTCTGGGTCAGATGCATGCAAGGCAAACGCCTTACCACGATGCTATCACTCCAAGCCCAGTTTTTCCACTTTCTTATCCAACATCTGAATTTTTCTGTTAAGACTGGAGCTGCATTAGAAAAAAAAAGTGAGACTTGAACTTCTATTTGCCCCAGCAATTCTACTTCTTGGCATCTACTTCAAGAACACACACACTCTATTTAGAAAACATTTCTGTGCTCCTCTGTTTTTACAGGTCTATTCCCTCTAGCCAAAATCTATAAACTGAGTTGTTACTTGAGTTAGTAGCTGTCCAAGAACAGATGGGTAAATAAAGAAACCAAACCCTGGTCTAAATACACAATTGAATGCTACTCATCAGTAAGAAAAGATAAAATTGTTACATTTTCTGCTATGTGATGGAACTAGAAGTATTATGCTGAGTGAAGTTAGGCAGAAGGAGAGACAGTTACAGAATTACATTTCTTATATGTTATAAACAAGTATCGTGGTGGCCAAAGAAAACAACACATTAGAATTAACCTTCAGAAGTGAGCTAACAAAGGTGAGAAGATGGGAATGGGTTAGAGTGGCAAGATAGAAGTAATCGTGATAACCCAGAAAGGAAGCTGATATTCTGATAGAAGATACAGTATGGAATATTGTATATGTAAAGCCCTATTTTGACAATATTGCAAATAATAATGCCTCAAGTAAAATAATATTTAGTGAAATAGAAAATAAACAATAGAGTTCAGCCAATGACTAGACTGGATTTTTAGACACATCATAGACATAGAATCTATGATGCTATTCCCAGGTTCTTAATATTTACATTTTATATTAATTTTTAGTCCAAGCAAATGTTTCAGCTTTTATATATTTATTCTTTGATATTTATATCTAAAAATGTCAGATGCAAACAAATACTATAACTTGACAAAGAAAATTTGCTTTTGGTAGCAATAATAGTGGTATATAATTTTGTCTTTACTATTTTTAAAATAGCTATGGTAAATCCAGAGAGAGTACTAATGATTGGATAAAGTTGGCTACAGGCGTCCAACTTCCTTTTCAGTCTCCAGCACGACAAATTATCTTCCAACTTGCACCAGGATCAATCTATGAATCCATTAATAATAGTACTAGTATTGAGACCTCAACCATCTCTCTGCATAAAGTTATTATAATTTTAAATGTCATAAAAATTATGTCAGTTTATTATATAAATATACAAAATGAGTGGACCATTGGCAAAGTGCCCAAGACCGTCCTGTCCACCCCACTCTTCTCCTCACTTGGTAATCTGAGTTCTGTGAAAGCCAAGAGTTGACATCATTTGATATTTTCTGTTCCCTTGCTTTGTTTCTCTGCATTCCTTGAATGAATGTTTTAATCTGCTGTTTTTATTCTTTCTGAATGAGTTCACTTAATATGATGCCCTCCAGTTCCTTCAAAGTCACTGTAAAACTGAGGATTTTAACTTTTCTTAGAGTTACACAGTATTCCGCTGTGTGTGTGACCACTTCTTTCTCCACTCACTTCTGACTGGATATTTTGGTTGTTTTCATATCCATGTCATTGTGCTTGTGGCTGCCATGAACACAGTAGGTATGTATGAATCTTTTCAATTTAATGGTCATGGGATAGAAGTCAAGAAGTAGAATGGCTGGGCCAAATATATAGCACATGGCTTTTGCTTTGCCTGTGATTAAACAGAGTTCCAATCCTGAAATTGCTATTATCCCCGAGCATCTATAGGAGTGATTCCTTGATCCTTGAGCTCAGGACCAGGAACAAATGCTAAGCATCACCAAGTGTGGGCCAGAAATTAAAACAAAAACCAAATAAATAAATGAAATCTTTGGGCCATTGGAAGCTCTCTTACATTTTTGAGATATTCTCAACTATTTTTGACAGTCTGAACCAAACATCATTTCCATCAATTGTGAATGAGGACTCCTTTTTCACCAATTTCCTACTGACATACTTTTAAAATATGCCATTCTCACTGGTGTGAGATTTATAATTGTCTTTCTTTTGGAGGGGGCCACACCGGTGATGCTCAGGGGTTACTCATGACTATGAGCTCATAAATTGTCCCTGGCTTGGGGGGCCATAAGGGACACGAGGGGGATCAAACCATAGTCCTTCCTAGGTTAGCTGCCTGCAAAGCAAATGCCTTACCACTTGCATCACTGCTTCAGCTCCTATAATTGTCTTTTTGACTTTTATTTCCCTAATAAATAATGAACACTTTTGCATATGCCTACATCTGTATGTATTCTTCTGTTTGCTCATCTAATTTTGCCATTATTTGGATGGGATCTTTTTCCTCTTGTGGTTGAGTCTTGTACCTTATGTTAACTTTTTTTCTGAGACATGGTATACAAATAATTTTTACCATTCAATATGATGTCAGTTTAATTTTTTTAATTTTTAATTTAAAGAAAATGCAACACATAGTTGACATAACTATAATACATTTGTTTCACAATAAAGGAAAGCAAAGTTATTGAAAAATAGAAAGAAAAACTAAAAAATAAAATGGATGAGTAGAAAAAAAGAAAGAAGTAAAAGTTCATTAGCAACTACATTTGTGAAATTATTATATTGCCAAAAAAGTCATTAATACAACATCGGGGGGGGGCTAGTAAGCTCTTTTTTTATTTTTAAAGATAAGAGATATGATGTTAGTTTTAACCTGGCTTTCTTTTGGAAAGCAATAATTTTGGGAGAGGTTCCACACCAGGTGGTGTTCATGACCTACTCCTGGCTCTGTGCACAGGGATCACTTCACTGAACTACATGGGATGGAACTCTTGTCAGATGTATGCCAGGCAAACACCATATCCAATAAACTCTCAACTCCAATAACTTTTTATTTCAATAGCCATTAATTTATTTACTTATTTTCAACAAATTCAAATCACTGAATAACTGATATCTATATCCTTATGTAACATAATAAACTACTAAATTATTGTTTTTAAGCATTAAAAAATCAAGTACTGGGCCGGAAAGATAGCACAGTGGTAAGGCTTTTCCTTGCACACAGCCGTTACAGGATGGTCGGTGGTTCGAATCCTGATGTACCATATAGTTCCCCGTGCCTGCCAGGAGCTATTTCTGAGTATAGAGCCAGGAGTAACCCTTGAGCGCTGCTGAGTGTGACCCAAAAAACAAACAAAAAAAGAAATGTCAAGTACTATATTATTATATATTTAATATCATACTTAAAACTACAATTAATATACTTAATGTGCACACCATACTTTAATGACAAGATCTTCTTTAATTATCTTATTAAATGCAATAAAATTTACAATAAGAGAATGGGATGTTAGATCCAATTACAGAATTTTCCAAATTCACTCAGTCATGAACTTTTCTGCATGATGTTACTTGTATATCATTAGGAATTGAATTTTGTACCAATAACATCTTTAGCCCACAGGATAATTAATCAATGTTAATAACAAGACTTTATATGGGTTTTATTTGTCTAATTGAATTCCAGTGATAACTTATTTATTATAGAATTTTGAAAGTATAGACTCACCTTATTAGAAATTATTTATTTTTTTTGCTTTTTCAACTATTGGACTTGTAGTTGGCTGTCCTTGCCTTTCCCCCCAAATAACTTGCCTTTCCCCCCAAATGCTATCATGAGACACCTTTGAGAATATTTCAGCATTTCACATTGATCTCAAGACCCAAAACATCTTAAACCTGAGAAAGAGCTCAGTGAGGTGACATAAGCTGTGTTCTCAAGAGACTTGGGTTCTAACATGGTCTCCTGAGCACAGCTGCACACTTCCAAGTGTAGCACGCACACGCACACACACACACACAGAGCAAAATGTCTTTATTATATCAAAAGCAATAGTCCTACCACTAAAGTATGTTTATTTGATAAAATGTGCCTAAAATATCTTATTATCTCTAGTTCTGAATTTTGTAAGAAAGGTTTTGCTTCTTTTAGGATGTTCTAAAATACAATTTTTAACAAGAATGTGCAAATGTAGAAAGTATTCTCATTTAAAATTCATCCCAGCTTTTTTTCTTAATAATTTATATGATATTTTTTAGATTACAATGCTATTATAGGTTATAAAACAATTATCTCTTTATTCCAAATACATATAACTTTATTCCCCTATTATTTTTTAAGTTAAAATAGGTTTTATTTGGAAATTCTGAGGAAGGGGAGAGCAGAAAAGATAAGAGAGCATAGGCTTCTTCAAAAATGGAATGAGCACCAGTATGCAGTTACAGTCCAACTTGAAAGTAAAAAAGTTCAGATCACAAGACAGGAGATGTGGGTTGCATGTATTTGGGCATCCTGAGTGGGGGCCAACAGCACACATGTGGCAGCACCAACAGGAGTCCAGAAAGCACATGTGCCCTTATTAATATTTTGGAAAATGTTATTTACTATTAAAAGATAATTTGGTACTTAAAAAAGGCTTTCAAGGACATTTGCATTTAAGTGATTTTGAATATTTACTGAAAACGTGGAATTATATACTATCATTTGAATCTATACATACTTTTTAGCATCATGAGATCTTAGTTATTTTGCAAAGCAACAAGGAATAATCTTAAAAACATTAAACAAGACTTTGGGTACATAAATATTTTAATTAATGACTGAAAATTGTTTCATAATTCTTTATGTCTTACAACTAATAAAAGAATCCTAAGTATTTTGGTTCTTGTAATATTAATTTAATTGTTTTCTAATCAAGATATAAATCCTTCTGTAATTCACTTAAGTTTTTCTAAATATAGATAAGATAGAAGGTTCATCTTATTTGTAATTTTATTTACCTATTTTACTTATTATTTTTTTTACTTATTATTTTTAAAGGTGGAAAATAATAAGATATTATAGAAGGTTCTTTTTTTTATTTGGTTTTTGGGCCACAACCGGTGGTGCTCAGGGATTACTCCTGGATATCTGCTCAGAAATAGCTCCTGGCAGGCATTGGGGACCATATGGGATGCCAGGATTCGAACCAACTACCTTAGGTCCTGGATCAGCTGCTTGCAAGGTAAACGCCGCTGTGCTATCTCTCCGGCCCCTATAGAAGGTATTTGAGCCTCACCAAAAACCATTTTATAAAGGAATATATTTTATATAATATATACTCATATATATAGTACATATATAAAATAAATATATTTAAATATATATAAATATATTTTAAATATATAAATACATATATCGTACATATAAAATTGAAAAATGAATCGCTTCTCAGCTTTTTGGCTAAGATCAAGTATAAAATTAAAAAATGAAACAAAAATCTATTTTAAAAAACTTGTATTTTGTCAATCTCAGTGAGAGTACTAAATTTTAGTATTATTAGAATTATCATTTTCCTATTTACAAATTTTAATGTCAGGTAAAATAATCTACTAAGTTTCAAAATTCCATATAGAATGGATTCATACAATAGGAAACATTAAAAATACATAAAATTAGGGGTTGGAGCAGTGGCACAGGGGGTAAGATGTCTGCCTTGACTGCTCTAGCCTAGGACGGACCGTGTTTTGATCCCTCTGGTATCCCATATGGTCCCCCAAGCCAAAAGTGACTTCTGAACTCATAGCCAGTAGTAACCCCTGAACAGCACCTGGTGTGGCCCAAACACCAAAGAAAACCCATAAAATTATTCAAAATATTTCCTTCGATTTGAAAAATTTTACCCCATATAGTATAATAAATTAAACAATAGTTAAAAATTATTTTACTTCAAATAAAAAAGGTCAGATTAACCAGTTTCCAGAGATTATCCACTGAAAAGTTACTAATGGATCAAGCCAAACTAATATTTTTGTAATAAGATTTTGACAAATTGTGATTATATGAAAGAAGGATATGTTTTTAAGATTTATATTTTGTGATTGATAAAAAAATTAGCCTACTGTTTACCTTTTAGTTTGAGTAATTCCCAACCTCCAAATAAAACAGTAGTATTGTTTATTTTCCTCTGTTGACATGGATTTTGAGGATTCCTACTGAACCCAAGTTTAACCCTATCTATTTTACAGCATTAAACTTGAATAAGCTAGTACCACTAGTATCTATGTGTATTTAAAACTATCAAACTCAGGACTGAAAGATAGCACACCAGAGAAGATGCTTGCCTTGCACCCACATGTTCCTTTGGGCACTACCAAAAGTGATCCCTGAACACACAACCAGGAGAAGCTCTGAATAGCCCGAGGTGTAGCCCCAAACACACAGAAGCACACAAATATACACACACATACACAAACATAATCACACCCAGAAAACTGTAACATAAATTCCTATTTAGGTTTATGTAAAATAAAAATCTCAGAATTAATTAATAGAAATAATATATAGAAGTTTACTTAAAAACATCCTATCTGAAATTCTATAGCATCTACATATATAGTTTTATGTCAGAATAAAATTCTCTTAATTCAAAGCTTAAACTCTTACCATTGGAACAAATTGTATTGTATCTGTCCTAGGTAATGAATCCTTTTGTGTTGCAAGCAACTGTTATTTTAAAAACCTTAATAAAAGCTGCAAACAAGCCAGTTGAATCACAGATGTCTTGACTAGAAAAAGAATCTGCTTTTTTCTTCTATAATTGAGCTCTAGATAATAATAATTGATTTAGGAATTTTTTAATCAAGTTGATATAACCACAATTCACTGCATTTTTTCCTCCTTTGTGTTTTTATATACATAAAATTTTCTTTACAATTGTTTTTCCTTTAAAATAAGTTCATGCAGAGTATAAATTCATGTTTTTTTAGTTTAGAAAAGCTGGAACTAGAAATACAGTCCATTAAATGAATAATACTTTTAAAAGTTTAACCGAGGTCCTTCATATACCAGATTTACTAGCTCCTCATTGACTGTACATATTTTTAATAATTCAAGACCTAAAATAAAACAGAAGCTGGAAACCCACAGAACACTTTGATTTGAGGAATTTATTATCAAAACAGCATTTAAATAATTAACAAGAGTGGGGAAACCACTGCAGTCTCTAACTCTTCTAGGCTGTAACTGTCAATTTCTGCCTGCTAGTTTTATTTTTAGCTAGGTTGTGCAAATGCTATTTCAGAATGAATATGGCTGTCTATTGAAGAAAACTAATTCTTTGAATGGCTTCTAAGATAGGACAATCTTCCATTACACATTCTGTTATTGACCATTAAAAAAAAAGGGAACAGCTAACCAAGTACTCTTGGAATGAAGGTTTTTTGTTTGTTTGTTTGTTTGGTCTGTAGATGATGCATATTTTCATACAAGGTTACTAGGGATGATTTGTGTGATTTGATTGGTATCTCAAACTCAGGGAACTTGAACCTTCTGGTCAAGATTCTCAAGAGAAGTTACAGTTCACCTCATGAAGCTCACCACAAACAGGGATGAGTTTAGTTAGAGAAATAACTACGTTTTGAACTATCCTAATAATGAGAATGTACGAGGGAAATAGAAAGCCTGTCTAGAGTACAGGTGGGGGTTGGGTGGGGAGGAGGGAGATTTGGGTCATTGGTGATGGGAATGTTGCACTGGTGATAGGTGGTGTTCTTTACATGACTGAAACCCAAACACAATCATGTATGTAATAAAGTTGTTTAAATAAAAAAAATTAAAAAAAAAAAAAGATTCCCAAGGGAGTCAGAAACCAAGGGAGAAAAAGGCTAGATTGTATTATCAATGAAAAACTTTTAGAGAGTATTCTAGTTGGCTTGTCAATTGCTTCATATACACTAGCAAGAAGTTTCAGGTCATTCGTGCTTTTTATTGTTCCCAGTAAATAATAGAAGCTTGATTAATATTGTATAATATGAAAATTAATTATATTTATGAGAATTCTCGCTAATGAATTGAGTATTTTTCAAAAGTCCCCCTCTAAATCACATGGGCATTAACATTTCAACCTATGAATAATGGAATAACTAAATCATAGAAGAAAAAGTTGATGACTTAATTACTTCATTCTTTTCTAGAGTATGTGTAAATATTAAATATATATTTTGATACATACCTATATATTAAACCCATTTACCTATTAAGGGGCATCTTGATCATTTTGACAATTATGTGTAAGACTACTAAAAATATTGGCATGCAATTTGTTTTGTAAAAATAGTTTTATAATACAGTTATGCAAGTGAATACCAAGGACATAAGTTGCTAAATTCTATGGGAAAAATGTGCCCAATTTACAAGAAAACTTCCATCCTGTCATCCAAAATGGATATATAATTTTTGTATATATTTTCTCTGGGAGATAGGTATTGGCCTAACCTGGCTGTGCTTACTGCTCACTGTGCTCAGGCACTGTGAGCAGGGCTCATTTCTGATGGTACTATAGAGACCAGTGGCCAAGCCAAGATTTGCTGGATTAAAGGCAACTTCCTTACCTTGTTAAGCTGTATCTCTAGCTCTTCTATCATTTCTTTATTCACTCTGTCAATGAATGATAATTCCTATTGCTCTAAATCCTCAAAAGAATCTGACATTGTCATTTGGAATTTTACATTCCAATAATTGTATAGTAGTATTCCATCACTGCTTAATTTGTGATTCCTAAAATCATGGAATGCTGAGCAATGTTTTACCTTTTGTTTACAGGCACTATGCCTTTTTGATTAGACAACTATTTAGACATTTAGTGTACCTCTTAGGGTTAAATATTGTTTTATGTTATGGATAAAAAGTTTGGTTGGATATGATTTTACAGATATATTCATGATATATTCATTCAGTTAATGGCTTTTCTGTCTGTTGTCTAGTTGAAAATTTCAACTGTAGTGAAGTTCAAATTCTTAAAAATTTTTCATGGATTGTGCCTTAGGTGTTATATCTAAAAGCTTAACTGCTAACATCAAATTTATCTTGACTTACTTGTATATCATTTATAATTTTGGGTTTTACATTTAGAACTATGGATTCATTTTGATCTATGTGAAAGTTGCAGATATCTAGTTATATGCATACTTTGCATAAACCTGTCCAGTTACAGCAGCACTATTGTTGAAAGGGACATAATTCTATCTTCAGTTGTTTTAGTATGCTGTTAAAGATTACTTAGCAATCTTTATGTGCCTCTGTTACTAGGTTTTCTACTACATGACATGGATATCTCACTTTGTTTTTATTATTATTATAGCTTTTTGGCTAGACTTGATGTCAGAAAGAATCAATCCAAAGTCTATCTCTTCTTCTTCAGCTCACCTCACAAAGCTCACCACAAACAGGGATGAGTTTAGTTAGAGAAATAACTACCTTTTGAACTATCCTAATAATGAGAATGTAAGAGGGAAATAAAAAGCCTGTGTAGAGTACAGGCGGGGGTTGGGTGGGGAGGAGGGAGATTTGGAACATTGGTAATGGGAATGTTGCACTGGTGATGGGTGGTGTTCTTTACATGACTGAAACACGAACACAATCATGTATGTAATCAAGTTGTTTAAATAAAAAAGTTTTTTTTTTTAAAAAAAAAAAGGAAAATAGGGATCAAGACTCTCTTCCCTTCCCTTTCTACCACGTTTTTTTTCTTCCCATTTCTCTCTGTCTGGGAAAACACTTGGGGGATTGAGGACCGGTGAAAGTCTTCTATGAAGCCCTGCACAGCAAGAACACTAACATCCCACGAGTCCACTGCAGGCAGTCATTGCACTGTATTTGACAACCACTTATTCTGGGTGGCATGGGAGTTGATCCCTGCCACTAGATTTCTTATGGAACTGAAGACTCAAGCTGGGGGAAGAAACTGCTCTTTGCAGGAAAGGAAAATCAACCTTAATCTTCTGGAGAATTTTTCTGGTCCTCACAGTAAAGAACTTCAGAAATAGACAGTGAACTGTAATAAGTTTAATGGGAAGTAAAGGGAGATAAAGCATGAGGGTAGTTAACATAAAAGCTCAAGAGAGAATAGGGGCTTCTCCAGAGTAAAGAGAGCCCAAAGTACATAAGTGGGTGGGAGATGAAGGTGGTTGCTGCTGTGGCACTGTATAGGCCAGTCACTATGTGCACAGGCAGCCTGGGAACTGGCAAAAGGAAACCCAAGCACCTCTTCAAGTAAATTTGCTTTTTCCAAACTGCCCATCCTCACCACTTGTTCATTGCTAGCGTGGTTGCCAAGGAAGAGTTTGGTGCAGTTTTCTGAGATTTTTGTTTTAATTTTGTTATATTTTGGAGCCACACCCTTTTATATTTTTGTCATGGCTTTTGTTCCAGTGGCTTAGGAAGCCTCCATCCACAACATAGTTGGCCTGGAATTCTATATCTCAATGACTTTGGGGCTCCTCAATGGGTTTTTGTCTCAGTGACCTCTACACCTTCCAGTTGGATCAGGTTTCAGATGCGATTATCCCCAAAATGTAGAGAGATCCCTCTGACTACCTGCCTACAGCATGCACTAATTGATAGATCTTATAGAATCCTTAAAAATTTCTCACTTCATCCTTTCTATCTATTTTCTCATGGCTGTCATCCTTTATATTTCTCTCTAAGCATAATTATGATTGAATGCATAATTTTTCTGATTATTCTAAATATACTATATTGTTATATATATTAAGAAAATTAGGTTATATTTTCTTTTTTTAATAAAATCTTTAAGCATCATGATTTCAGGCATGATTATAGTTGGGTTTCAGTCATAAGCTGGATACCTCCCTTCACCAGTGTAACATTCCCACCACCAATGCCCACCCACCCTCCTTCCCAATCCCTGCCTGTATTTGAGACCAACATTCTACTTCTCTTACTCATTAACACTGTCGTGATAATTGTTAGTGTACCGTATTTATTCAAGTATAACACACACCTGTGTATAATGTGCACCCCTAATTTTCAATTAAAAATCGGTATAAAATTTTGTTTCACACCAAGCATTGTAATTGACAAAAAAAAAAACACGTTGTTGAACACATGCGGCCATGATAAAAATAATTTATTGACAACGTAAACTGGTATAAACACAATACTGAAATAAAATTACTGGTAACAATGTTTATTAAAAATGGTTCAAAGTCAGATTCACCATCAGATACACTAAAGAGTTGTTCCCATTCTTCTCGAGTTAATTTTTCATCAGTATCCCAGTTGGCAGGAACAACTGGCATTTCTTCACTCTTTTCTGAGTCTGAATTCCATCCACAGCAGGTCGTCTTCTCTGCCATCCATTTGATTACTGATGCCTGTCTTCCAAAACCTCTTGATGGTCATTTCTTTTGGTATGTCTTCCCATGATGTTTGAACCAAACCAGGATGTCGCAAATGATAGGCCAGGTTTCTTCTCCCTTGCTTGCGTACAGTATGCAGCTGTAGCCCGGAAAAGGCACAGTGCGAACTCACAATTCGTCTGCTCCCTCATGGACCAGCCGCCACTGCCACCCCAGCACAGCCCTAACGCACACCCAAACTTTGATTTCTTTTCTTGGTAGAAAATTCTGAGCATTATACTTGCGCTAAGAAATCATTCCTGGGACACCGGGGATAGAACCCAGGTCTGTCCTGGGTCAGCTGAATGTGAGGCAAACCTGTGCTATCACTCCAGACCCTATTTTCCTTTCTCTAGAGGGCTTTTATATTTTCATGAAAGGCTACACATTTATTCAGCTTTTCTGGAAAAAAAAGTCTTTAATTCTTTTTTGTGTCGATGGATAATTTACTGTTGATGTATAATTATGTACATATTAGTTTTCTACATTTTGGATCTACTTTTCTTTGTTTTTAGTTTTTGGTTTTTGGGTCACACCCGGCCGTACTCAGGGGTTACTTTTGGCTCTATGCTCAGAAATCACTCCTGGCAGGCTCAGAGGACCATATGGATGCTGGGATTTGAACCACTGTCCTTCTGCATGCAAGGCAAATGCCCTACCACTGTGCTATCTCTCCAGCCCCATGTACTACATTTCTGTTCTTTTTTTTTCTTTTTTTCTTTTGGTTTCTTGGGCCACACCTGTTTGATGCTCAGGTGTTACTCCTGGCTAAGAGCTCAGAAATTGCCCCTGGCTTGAGGGGACCATATGGGACGCCGGGGGATCCAACTGCGGTCCTTCCTTGGCTAGCACTTGCAAGGCAGACACCTTACCTCTAGCGCCACCTCACTGACCCTACATTTCTGAATTTACACTCCATTCTTTACTTTTTGCCTAGTTTCTGAGAAATAAAATTTTATTATCTTTTTTCCTTTATTTGGAAGCTATTTTACTCCTTCTGTCTCTATTTAGGAATTATACTGTATTGATTTTATGGTTAAAAATATATTTCTCATTCAATGTTTTATGTTTCTTCTTTTCCTTTTCTCTTTTTTCTCTTCTATTTCTGATATTCCTATTATACTATGCTATCTTTATTGTTTTATTTTAGTCCTTTGAATTTAGTTTTTGCTCTCTATGTGGCTTTTAAGAATGTTCTTGTTAAATTCTCGAATTTAGGTATTTGCATATCAAAACATTATAAAAATTAAGCTCTAAGTAAATTATTTATCAATTGATAGGGCATTGTTGGAAATATCTGGTATTATTTAGGTTCTACTTATGACTTTGTGCTCAGGTGTCTTTCCTGGAGATAAAGAGGGGACCATGTCATGTGAATGCAATTGCTGATAGTTGCATGTAAAGTAAGATCTTTCAATCCAATACACAATCTCCAGGCTTTGAAATGTCATGATCAAGTATATTTTGAATACTCATTTTTAGGGTTTTAAAATTGTTATTTGGGGGGAGGGGCAAGAAAGTGTCATTTGGTCAGAGTTAGACAAACTTTATTTTCTGTTTATGGTACTGCAAATAGCAAGCAAAAGATGAGTGGAAATCTTTACAAATGTTTCAGGAAACCTTGAAAATACAACCAGGTAGGCAGAGGGTTATGAAATTCAGGTGCACAAATGCATGTTATTAACTGGTTGTCAGGGATATGAAATATTTAGAGACACAAAAATTATTCAGTCCATTTTATTGTCAAGGTCTTCTAAACAGCACTATAATGAGATAGACTTAAAAACAACAGTTGTTTTATGAGTATTGTATAAGTATCTACTCCAATAAATTATTGCTTATGTAATATTTTTGTCAAAGATATTTAAAAACCTTGAAATTTGCAATATTGTTTTTGCTCAAGTAATAGAGATGTGATACGTTGGATAACCTTATAACCCACAAAAATGCATTATATTTAAGAACACTTATGTCTTCACAAAACTCATTGTTCTCAGAAAGAAAAATTTTCATGACATAATTTAAATGATAAACTAAAATCAGATTTATTTTTCTGATTAATTGATTCAGTTATTAATATTTTTTATTTTTCTATTTCCTAAGAAATATTTTCTATTTCCTAAGAAAGGCTCTTAAAATATTTCTTAATAGAGAGGCCAGAGCTGTGGCTCAGTGGTAGGTTGTTTGGCTTGCATGCAGTTGACGTAGGATGAACCGCAGTTTGATCCCTCAGCATCCCATATGGTCCCCAGAGCCAGGAGAGTTTTCTGAGTGCATAGCCAGGAGTAACCCCTGAGCATCACTGGATGTGGCCCCCCAAAAAACAAAAAAAATAGATTATTTTATTTTGTATAAGTGTATCCTGGTAAACAATAACTAAAACTTTCTACCTATAGTATGGCAATGATATTTAAATTATGTTTAGAATTATAAAATGGATATCTAACTGAAGCCACATCCATTATCAGTTATAACCCATTAAATCTTAACAAAGTGAACATACTATCCTTCTAGCCTCTAAACCAAGAAATATTATTAACACTTGCCACCTTTCAATCTCTATCCCTTAAAATGGAATCAAATCCTGAACTAAGGTACACTAAAATGCCTGTGTGTAAATTTCATATAAATGGCATTGTATGGTGTGTGTATAGATATATTTGTCTTCTTTTTCTTAGCCATTTTGCATGTGTGAAATTTATCCATAACCTCATCTATATTTTTATCACTGTATAGTGTTCCATTATATAACTCATGTTACTTGCCTATTAGATCATTGTATGAATTATGTCTGTTTTTATATTATTTTTCTGTTTTTATTTTTTTGTTTTATTCTCTGTGTGTGTATGTGTGTGTGTGTGTGTGTGTGTGTGTGTGTGTGTGTGTTTGGGTCACACCTGGTGCTGCTCAGGGACCAATCCTGGCTCTGTTCTCAGAAATCGCTCCTGGCAGGCTCTGGGAACCATATGGGATGCCGGGATTCGAATCACCATCTGTCTTGAATTGGCTGTGTGCAAGGCAAATAAATGTCCTATGTTGTGCTATCTCTCAAGCCCCCTGTTTTTATTTTTTTAATCATTCAGTCCTCGATTGTTAGACAACTAGGATATATTACAGTTAGCTATGGAAATTAATTATTTTTCTTTTTGGGGGGGACATACCCATGTATGCTCAGTGTTCCACCCTGGCTCTATGTTTCAGAAATTATTTCTCAAGGACTCAGGAAAGAATAAGGGGTGCTGGATATTAAATCCTGGTTAGCTGTGCATTACAACAGTTGTCTACCCTCTTTGTTCTCACTCTGACTTTAGAATTTCTATGAACTGTCAAAGACAAACTAAACCTAGACTTACATTTTAAAGTAAAAATTCAATGAAGTATGTGTTATAGAGTTACAAAAAAGTAAAATCCAAAGAGTGGTAGACAAGTGGTCGATTAAGTTGGCCTTTGGGACATTGAGGAGACTTAATTTGGTCTTGAAGTACATTGGCATCTGATTTTGCCACAAGATGCCATTTCAAAAGCTAGGTTGTTCAGTGATTGGTGAACAAGGTCTTTAAGAGTGGGCTATTTCCTGAAGCAAGTAGGGAATGAGATGGCTGTTGATCTGAGTTTTTATGTTCATTCAGGAGTTGAGGTGGAACATTATGGGATGGTAGGTCTGCTGTAGAGAACACTTTACTAGTGTACTCTTACATTGCTATGTGGAAGAAGAAAGGTGGTCAAAACAGTAATGGTGCTGCAAGTAGGCAATAAAACATAACAAGCAGGGGCCAGAGAGATAGCATGGAGTTAAGGCGTTCGCCTTTCATGCAGGAGGTCATTGGTTTGTATCCCGGCGCCCCATATGGTCCCTGTGCCTGCCAGGAGCAATTTCTGAGCCTGGAGCCAGAAATAACCCCTGAGCACAGACAGGTGTGACCCCCCCCCCAAAAAAAACAAAAAAAACCCAAAACAAAACAAAAAAACCATAACAAGCAAAATAGGCACCGCATAAAAGACCCATCTTTTGGGCCAATCATTCTAAAGTATAAATGGCATTGCCTGAATCTTTGGTTATAGATTCAGAATGACCTATAACCTTTAATTACAAGTTCAGAATAGGGGTTAAGATGTTTTTTTCATAGATCTAGCACTAAGTCATCAGCACCTTCAGACTGTTCCAAAGCGAACAAACAGGAAACCAACAAACAAAAACCAACCAAACAATAAACAAAACAAAAATAAAAATAATAAACAAAAACAAAATTTAAAAAAACAGGTAGCTTTACACCATAGCTCTCCTTTGTAACAACAAACAAACCATGGTTCTTTTCTTCAATCTTTTCTGCGTAAGAATTTGCAAGCCCTTTCAGGTCTTGTGAAAGCTTTGGCCAAATAAACTGGGCTTTGAAGAGCACTGCATACAATGTAGCAATCCTGATATTTTTTTGAAAAATAATTAACCTGTTGGTTCAGAGAGAAGAAAGAAAACTTCCACTCAAAACAGTATCTATCTTGAGAAGGTTAAACTGGGGACATAGCTGGAGGGAAGTGGACACAGGTGAAGGGATTGGGTTTGAAAATTGTACTCCTGATTCATAATATTCAATCATAAAAGATTTTATACTTTGTAACTCACAGTGATTCAATAAACAAAAATAATGATAATGATGATGATGATGATGATGATGATGATGATAATAATAATAATAATAATAATAATAATAATGAAAGAACATGATATGAGGAAAAGGCAAGCTTAATTCACATTTGTCTAATCAGGCAGACTCAGTAATTTAGGCTTGACTACACTTAAATATGTACCTAACATTTACATTTATTCCACTAGAAGACTTGTTAATTTATAGCACTGCATTTTATCAAGGAGTTTTACATTCTCAAAGTAGATTTATTCCCTAGTTGCAGAAAAAATTTTAAAATGGTGGTATTCTTTACAGGATTCTTTACAGGAATCAAATATATGTATATATATACATATATTTTAATAAGATACAGGTAAGCAATTTTGATGAAGTAACTTGAAAAGTTCTGTTTTTCACATTTTTGCTGCAACTGCTTGATATGAGTGGTAATATTTTGTGAGTGTGAAATAATTTCAATATCAGAAATAATTTTAATAATTTTGTGTCTGAGTGTTTTGGTACAATAAAGTGCATTACTATAAAGTTACAGGAGAGAGTGAATAGTCTACCTAACATGTAATAGTCCTCCTAACTGTTCATTTCCAAAGAAATTTGACCGGGAATGCTGTTTTCCCAACTAATACTAATACTAATGGCATTTGCTCAACAACAGTGAACTACAAAAAAAAAAAAAAATGCTAAAATCTTTAAATGTGTGAACCTTTTTGCAGATCAATATTCTTGAACTGTCTTGTATTGCCCTATTAGAGAAAAGTTTTTACAAGCATGGATTATTCCAGTTATAGAATTCTATTTGATCCTGAAATAAAGTTGATAATGGTTAAAAAGAAAGAAAAATAACCAAAAATGTATTTTAAAAATACAAAAAAAAACCTGCATTCTAGCAAAAATTTTAGTTTAAAATATATCTTTGTTTGGAAGTATAGTGGTGGTAGTTTCAAATGGTGCTTAGGAAGGCTGGGGCCACTACTGGAGATACTAGGCCAATCAGGCTTGATGGTTCAATGAGAGATCCTGAGGGTTCAGAGCTCCTTGGATCATCAGTGGGGTAGATCACAATAGCTACAACTTGAGACTTTGGTGTATTGGGTTGCTGGGGGTTTTGGGGGATAGCTCAAAATTGAACCTTGTTAGGAGTCTCTGTAATATTTCCCTAGCCTGCTAGATTCTATTTTGTTACTTTTCCTACTGATTATTAAACAGTTTTGCTAAAATTGGTTGGATGTATGCTTCCGTTTCCATTCACAGAAGTTCTCTTCAAAAGGTCTCTGCTTACACCAGAGCTCAGGAATTAGCCCTGGAGGGTTTGGGGAACCATATGGGATGCTCAGGATCAAATCCTGGTCAGTCTTATTCCAAGCAAACACCATACCTGGACCTCAAAATTATTTTGTCCCTACTGAAATAGCAATTTCAGCCCTTCTCTTGTATTCACAGTAAAAATTAAATAATGAAATATGACTTTTCTATAAGTCTTTTGGAATCAAGTTTATTGTAGTAAAAATATGACACTACTGTGAAAATAATCTATTTTATATTAATATATACATAGTTATTCTGAAGCTTTTGGGTAATAAGAGATTCATAGTAACATTTCCATAATTTTTGATAATTCAGAAAGTGTGATATCAGACTAATAAATCTAATAAACTTTGTAAAAAAGAATATTATAAATTTATTTTAAATTTAACTTTAATATAAATTGATTAATATAATGATGCTATAATAAACATGCTTTATAGAATTTTGAAACTATTAATATTAAAATTTTAGGTGCAAGGGTATAGTTTAGTGGCAAATTATGTGCCTTGTATGTGACCAGTCTCCTGTCAGTAAATTAAAGAAGTGTAAGCTCAGCTATTTAATAGATTAATTATGCTATATACCAAACCATTTGATAGAATCAATATCTATGCCTAACAGTTAAAACAATAGATGTTTTTCAATATCATAAGAAAGTAGAATTTTTACAGTGAAAACTATAATCCAGATATCTAAAAATTACAAATAATTATGAAAACTATTGTAAAACATTTGCACATGATTATTCTATTCCTGACACTGTATTGTACTATTGCTCACCCATGTATCACGAATGAGCTCACATGAAATATCAAGAAGAGAAAGATGATTTAATTAAAATAAAAAAAATGGAGCATGATCTTCTGGTTTGATACTTAAAAATATGAGATTGTACTGAACTTTACATTTTAGAACATAAAAATTATTAGTTATGTTGTGCCAATTACCAGTATCCTGATATAAATATACTAATAATCCTACTGTAAAAATACATAAGTTAGCTTTGAAAATGTACATATCTAATAACGGTATCCTTCAAAAAACTCGTTTTATCTTTTCATTTATAAGAAAATTAAATGAGAGATTTATAGCTTATTCTAAAGTCTCATACCTTGTCACCAAATTGCATGCCTTAATGCTAACTAAATGGAAATATTCAATCTTTAAGGGCAAATATTCTGTATTAGATTAAATAATTGAATTATTAATTAATAAATAAAATATAAAGTGACAAGTAGTTCTTGACAAGTCTTCCTAATGCTTTTTGTTGTTGTTGACAGAGCTTAATTTAATTTTACATTATCTAAGTTGTTCACTTAACACATTCTTAGAAATACTGTATTCTTAGATATACTATCAACTATGTAGAGACAACCCAAACATATTCAGAGGTTCACTTAAAGTGTAAGTTTAAAGAGGCCCATCAATGACAGTAGTTTTGTTCAGTATTTGATCCAGTATAGTTGAGCTGAAGTAATTACTTGATATAATAAAATTAAAAAATTGAATTTATATATATGTATGTATATTCATATATTATATATTTTATAATTTATATTTATTTATATATTATCTATGTGTTTGTATATTTTATATTTATTTATGATTCATATTTATTTTATATTATATTTATAATTTATTTCTAATTTATTTATAATATATATTTATATATAATATATATAATGATTTTGGGGGCCACACCTGGTGATGCTCAGGGGTTACTCCTGGCTATGTGCTCAAAAATTGCTCCGGGCTTTGGGTACCATATGGGACCCTGGAGATACAACCCAGTCCCTCTTGGGTCAGCTGTATGCAAGGCAAACACCCTACTGCTAAGCTATCACTCTGGACCCAAAAACCAAAAAAAAAAATTTTTTTAAAAGAAGTATTCACTCTATTTCTTATTTTTTTAAATGATTTTTATTGTGACCAATATGAATTACAAATCTTTCACAGTAATATTTAAGGTACATAGTGACATTTAATCAGAGTTATTTCCACCACCAGTGTTGTCCTCCCTACAACACTATTCCCAGACTGCTAGTATAACTGGTCAGCTTGTGGAAGCTGGTATAGCTTGTTGAAGATTTAGTATTGATTCTGTTGTCATTGACTTTGGTTTTGGTGTTTAAGTTTGATCATTTTTTATTTCAACTCAATGTTCATATGACTATTTGGTTCTGGTACCATCTATTTTTTCCCCTCAATTTATGAGACATAACAAGATTATTCAAATTTATGTGGTTTTGCTTAAAAAAAAGAAAAACAAACAACAAACAACAACAACAACAAAAAAAAAACCCAGAAGAAATCCATCTAGTGGTTATAAATATCAATTTAAAAAGAAGAAAAACATCCTATCACCAGTGTTCACCAGTGTGACCTTCCCTCTTGTAGTGTCCCCAATTTCCCACCCACTATCCTAGCCTGCCCCCTTGCAGGTACAACAAATTTACTTCTTTTTGTTTGTTTGTTTTGTTTTTTTGTTTTTGGGTCACAATTGCCTGCTGGTGCTCAGGGGTTACTCCAGGCTCTGCGCTCAGAAATCGCTCCTGGCAGGTATGAGGGACTATATGGGATGCCAGGATTCGAACCACCGTCCATCCTGGATTGGCTGCGTACAAGGCAAATGCCCTACCTACTGTGCTATCTCTCCAGCCTCTACTTTATATTTTTTATTACATCTGAAAGGCAAATAGATTTAATAAAATTTAGATAAAAAAGAAAAACAGAACAAAAAACACAAAAAACAAAACAAACAACAAAATAAACAAAAGAAAAAAGAAAACAAAAATTAAACAAAAGACCAAAACCAGCATCTACGAAAAGCACCGCAGCAACGAATACAACAACCAAACAATAACCACGAGAACAAAAGAAAAAGAAAAGAAAAGAAAAAAGAAAGAAAGCCTGGTGTGGCAAGGTTTTTTTTTTTTTTTTTTTTTTTTTTGTTGTTTGTTTGTTTTCTGCCTAGGCACAATAAATATTGGGGAAACTAGAAAGGGAATTCCCTCGGCCTAAGAGATACAGGATTTCCCTGCCCTTGAAGCATACTGTCATGAGAATAACTACAGACTCCATACACGCTCATTTTCACACCCAAGTACTTTTTATGGTGCCAGAAAATCTTCCACTCAGTTGAGGATGATGGAATCAGGTATCTATCTAAAGATCTTGGAATTTGAACAAGTCATAGGATGAAGAAGCCTAGGGTACCGTCTTTCTTTATGGTTCTATAGTAGTTCTGTTCTATCGATGTTGTTGTAATAGTCTTCTGTAATTGGTGGTCTTGGTTTTTGCACAGATCCTAGGACGAGCCTATGATTGAGTGCTTCATTATGTTTCCAGAAGATTTTGTCAGTCTCAGTTATCTAAGTCATACTAATGGAATTAGAGATCTTGGTTATTGTATAAATCCTTGGGCAAAGCCTAGGCTAGGGTCTTTCTTATTGGTCCCAGGCTAACTTCTGCTCAGTCATGATGGTCAAAGTCAGTCTTCTGTAGTTAGCAGTTTTGCACAGATCAAAGGATGACGTGTCTTCTGATTTCATCTTACTGTTAGGTGATTAGATAGGAGAACTGCTCTTTGATCAAGGTGTTGCCGTTTCCTCGTTGTTAGGATGTCATATCAAAATTGTCGCAAGTTGGTGCCAGAACAGTATTAGGAATTTCCCAGTGGTAGTTTGGTTCCTGGTTCTGTTGCAGGGCACTGTGTCAGTTCTATGTCTGTGCTCTAGGGCTTGTGATTGGACTGTCGTTGTCTGATCACATGGAGTCTAGGTTGGGTCCACATGCCACATGTTCAAGGTGGGAGGTGCCCGGTCTTATAAAATGTATGAATTTTTATCCCTAATAGATAAGAGTTTGTTTCTATTCAAAAAAATCTCCATTTTTTTTCAGTATGCCTTTGCCAAAAGAAATGGTGCTGTTATATTTCTGGTGCATTTGGAGGTAAGAATGTCAGCCTAAACAATCTCTGTGTCCTGGTTTTGACCTGAGCTTTTATCCCAGGAAAGAATTTTTCTTTTAGCAGAACCAAAACAGATGAATTTAAAAAGAAATAAATATTTTATATATACATATATATAATAGAAGAAATAAATAAAAATAAATTTAAAAAAAGTAATTGAAGAAAAATAAAGTGATGTAAGAGGCTACCTTACATTTGGGAATAAACAGACTAAGAGGTATTATTATAGAGGTATTAAACATATAAAGGAAATATAGTCTTCCCTGTTATCTTTTGAGATATTCTTGTGAGTGGTGAAATCCAGGGCACACTTTTATCACACGCCCTGGTCTTGTTGAGTTTGATAAATAATTTGCAGCAGAAAAAAATCAGGTAGACTCCTTACACTGGGGGTCCTTCTGGAGCTGAATCCGATATCATGCAACAGTCCACATTTGGAAGGGTGGTAAGAAAAAGGGCCACAAAGCATGACTCAGCAGCAGTGTTGGGTGTAGTTTCTTGCCGGGGTAAGAGATGTGGGGCTGAGTGGGTGTATTCACCCTATTTCTAATGATATTTTCAAATAAATAACTTTTAGTTATTTTTGTTACTAATGCCAAATTTTTAGTTTTGATGGTAGTCAGTTTAATTTTGCTGGTCAAGTACAAAATAGATCTGCAATTATGTAGGACTGTTTAAAATAACATTCTTTAAAACTTGTTCTCATTGCAGAAAAGGGTGAATAGGTTTTGCTTAGATATTGTAATATGTTAAATTATATTATCCTTAAAATGTCTTTAACATTTAAACCAATAGATAACTATGTCAAATTTCCTTAAAAGAGGATAATTAGAGGAGACATTGAATAAGTTAAAATAATTACATACCACTACTTACTTTTAATACTCCATTATACTTATTAAAATAATGTGATTTCAACTACTACATCATGAAAACATTAAATTTTTTCTTTTAAAATATAAAGGTTTACAGTTAAGTTTAATGTATAAAATATTAACTCAAGTATATATATATCCATATATTTATAAATTGGGGTATTTTTTCTGGAAGTGGGAATGATCTAGGATTGAGGCACATCAGAAAGGCTAAAGGTTTAGTTCTGTATCTATTTTTCTGAGATCATCTCTGGCAGTGCTCAAGGCATTATATAAGTACCAGGGATAAATCCAGAGTTAGTTGCTTGCAGGACAGGCACTTAATCCCTGAACTATGTCTCTTGCCCTTTATATTACTTTTTAACCTAATGTTTCACACATGGTTTTCCTAAAATACTCTATAATTTCCTTGCTTACCTATAGTTAAATAATTATAATTATTTTTATAAACATATATACATTTTGCTTAATCATTGTAGAATTTTAAATGAATTATCTTGAAATATAAGTGTTTATATTTGATAAATTAAGTTATATATTATAATATATAATATGTTCAATGTATAATGTTTAACTTCATAAATTTTTCAGTGAATATGTGTATTTGGTACATCAATATGTGAAAATAAGGATAGGGTAAAAGTTATTAGAAACTTGGGTAGAGAAGTTCTGAATGTGTGGAAAGTTGTACAGAATTCAAACAACAATATTATGTAAATTTAGTAATTATTATTATTTTAAACTCTTTCTGTATTGAACACATGTTTTAAACAATAATAAAAATAATTTTCATAATTAATAATATTTAAATATTTCTTAGTAAAATTTAACCAATATAATTGTATTATATTATTATTTTTAGATATTATAATCTTTTGATTATGCCAATTTTAAAAAATATATAATCTGCTAATGTGCCCTTTGCTATAAATCTTTGAACCTTAGGTATGGAAAATTTTTTTTGAGATTTCCATTAATAACCTCAACAGAATGCTCAAGGATTAAAACCATTATTTTTATTAGTGCTATTATGACTAACATTATTATATTAAAATTGTTTTGCTGATCAGAACAATATAAACAAAATTGTGGTTAGTTTAACAGGGACATATAGTGTTTAACAGGGCATATAGTGCCCTAAATTCTGCCAAAGTGATCCTTCAACAGAGTAGGAATAAGCCCTGAGAATAGTTGTGTGTGGCTTAAAAAAACAAAACAAAAATTTTATATAGATATAAATATGCATATAGAGATATAAGTGTCTGCTACAGAAAGCAAATATAGTTTAATATGTGTGTTATAAGAAAGATATGCTAGTATGCTTAGGAAATTTATTAACTGAAGACCTGTTTCCTGAATTATTATTAATCTTCCCAACTTAAAATATATTTATATCTATAATTTCATAGACTGTAGACTTTCATAGAAAAATATGTTGCCCTACATTTGTATCATAGTTTTGTGATATTTTTGTCTTGTTGCAGAAATAGAAATAAAATATTTAGAAATTGTAAGCTTTCTATTCTTAGTTTCAGTTGTCCCTTTGTGTGTTTATTTTGATTAAAATGTGCACACAAAATAAGTATTGTTCACTATTTTATTTTAACTCCTAATATTAGTCTATTTCTAATAAGATAGAAGACTATTTTCAAAAATGTTTTTTAAGATAACAAATGAAGCAGTGTCTCAGATGGCCAGAAATGTGGAAAAAAAAAAAAAGCTTTATCAAGCTTAAACATAGTGTTAGTTTTCCAAGCAATAAGAATACTTCACAACTTTTTTTAGGAATTGGTCTCACAAGTAAGCTAAGGCATTCCCAGGATCAGCTTACAATGACTACAAACTGTTCATGTTATTTTTTTCTATTTTATAGTGTTAACATATATCTTCAAAGTCTGAAATTCTGATACCTGAACATTATTCCTTCATCCCTTCTTCCAACACATATTCAGAAATGAAAGGAACGTGAAGATCAAACACTAACTGATAGTGAAATGATTATCAGTAGACCTTAAAAAACACCCACAACATAGCAAAAAGCAGTAAAGATTTAAATTGTTCATATTCACGAGTAATATCATAAACTACATCTTGGGTAAAGAAATGCCAAACACAATCATGTATGTAATCAAGGTGTTTAAATAAAAAAAAAAGAAAAGAAATGTCAAAGAGAAGGGACTAAATATATAAAGAATGTGGATTGTCTGTTTCTTAATTTTTTTAAGCTCATATTTCAGATTACTATTCTTGTAGTACATGACAACCTGAGAAGCCAGAGCAATAGCATAGCAGGTAGGTCAGGTAGGGTGCTTGCCTTTCACATGACTGATTCAGGTTAGATACTTGGCACCTCCTGCAGTTCCCCCAGGCTCTTGCCCTGAGACAGACTGTGGCCTTGTGCATCCTTAATATGAACTAAAACAAAACAAAAAAAAAAACACAAACTGAAAAAAGAAGCTGTAGTTGCATCTTGCTCTGTGAACTACTTATGCTCTGAGGACATACTGTAGAGCAAATAAAATACCTGAATTATTAAAATAATGTAACTTTCTGTTGATCAAGATTTAAGTTTTTTTTTACTTATTCAGTCCATCAGACTGAATCTATTAAGTCTTGTTCACTGACCAATTCCAGTAACTCCAATTCCAGCCTTAAAAGACTTGTTTTAAAATCCATTAACTTGCCAGACCCTCTGATTTTTCTACTTATCCTTTTTAAGGTTGATTCTGTCATAGTAAATATATTTCATATTTCAGTAAGTTCAACCAAGTAAATGTTGCTATATTGAGATGATACTTTTATAGTGTTTAGATAAAGTGAATTTTTTTTTATCAAAAACTGGGAACATTGGTTAAGATATAAACATATAAACAATAGTTTACCTACAATATTGCAAGTCATGCCCATTGACTTGGGAGTAAATTTTTTTCACAATATATACAATAGCAATAAAATTCTGAGAAATAATATCTACCAGACAGTCACGGAATCTTATCTTTCATGCTGTAAGTCTATATAATAAAATGATGTTGGAAAATAAATGAAAATTTTAGTAAAAGAGAGAATTGTGCTATTTACATCTCATAGCAAAATATTTAAATTTCTTCCAAATTATCATAGAAGTTATATAGTACTAAAAAGTTCACAATATTTATTTTAATTATAGAAAATATATAAAGTGTGTTTGTTCTAGATAGTATATTCATAATAATAGGTATGGAGTTAAATCGATATCTATTTGCTAAATGTGGAATACATAATTATCTCACAAATTCCTGGTGTGGATATATGTTGTTACAATATGCTATTTGTATAGCAATACCTATATTGTTAAAATTTCCTTTTTGGAAAAAAATTTAGTCACATCTATTAAATTAAAAATGTATACACTCATTGGCTCAGCAATTCTACTTCTGGAAACTCCATCACAGAACTATAAGCTTAATAATCATAAAATAATATTTATTGCTTGAATTCTCTTGGTATCTCAAACTAGAAAACCTAGGGAAAGTAAAAATGAGAAAATCCATAATAAAATCCTAATGTGCAAGAATACCACGTAGCCATATTAGCAGTATAATACATATAAATATACTCCTCAAAGAGTTCCATGGAACTCTACTGAATATATGGTAGATTATATTGACTAATGTATTAATATATGATATACTATAGATAATATATAAATACTATATATATCATATACTAATATATAATACATTATAGATAATATATACTTCTATAATAAAATTACAAAAATTATTTATATGTGCATTATTACAGACATGTGTACATACATGTATGTGTGTATTTGTAGAATGATTGATAAAATAATTTAATATAATTTTTATGTTTATGGATATAAAGTAAAGCTCTTTTTGTTTGTTTTCTAAGCCACATGCAACTGTGTTCAGGGATTGTTCCTGGTTCTGTGCTTTGAGGTCACTCCTGGCAAGGGCCAGGCAACCACAGTTCTGCCAGTGGTCCAATCTCCATTGATTGCATGAAGAACAAGTGCCTAACTCACTGTACAATCTCTCTGTACTCACTGTATAAGTCCCAAAAAATAAACTCTGTTCAGGGTGAAATAAAAACAGAGGGGATAAATACAATTTAAAATGTGTGTATTGAACTTGTTTGCCTGGAGCCTAGAAATGGTCTTATGTCAGGAAACTTTAGGGGTAGGGTCTCCTTGTATTTAGGCCAAAGTTTTGCCTTTCCATGACCCCCATACTTTGGTGGGCCCATGGAAACGATAATTGCCACACTAACATTGTTTTTACAGTGCTTTTTTGACTCCAAACCTTTAAGAAACCACTAGTAAAAATATCTGAAACTGCAAAAAAAAAAAAAAAAGGTTTACATTAGTGTTAACATATATGCTTTTAGTTATACTAGCATTCTGAGGAATAAAGGAGGGAGATAAGGGATATAAGCTTGGGAACAGGAATGAAGGGAGGACAACTCTGCTGGTGGAAAGGCCCTCATTTATTGTCACTGTGTACCTTAAATATCACTGTGTAAGATTTGCCCTTATATATTCTAATAAATGTCTGTCATTTAAATAAAAAAGCAAAAAAATGTGTGCATTGATTTTTATGGGTTTATTTAAATAGCTATCCTTTCAAACTCAGACAAAATAAAATATAACAATACAAAGACCTGATATGTAGCATCCCTGAGGGACAATGTAAAGAAGACTAATTGAGAATATTCATTTTGTTTGCTAACTTTGATAAACTTGACTTGACATAAGTAAGACAGATAATACACGACTGGATATCAAATAACTGAAAGCAGAGATTTGTCTAATCTGTAACTAGACATTTGGTTTTTGTTAGTTTGTTTCTGGGTTTTTAGCTTTTTTTTTTTTTTTTTTTATAATTTTTTATTATGAATTATGAGAACAAAAGATGCAAAGAAAGAGGATAAGGTAAAGTTACAGTGGAAGGACAATCACCCATAACATAATTATCAGAAGAAGTCCCCTTGCTGATATCTTAACTTTGAATTTTCACCAAAGAAAGTTAAGATAAATAAAACAGAATCCATGTGCAATTACTTTTTCCCTCAAGTCCCCAGATTGTAGCACATTATAATATTTCTTAACAGCACACAAGGCAATCTAAAGCCATCAAACTTACGTAACTCCTTAAACATTAGAGGCATAGTGTTTTTTACATTTCCATGTACATGCATATTAGCTTAAGTTAACCTCAAATTTTAAGTGGGTGTGTTTTAAGGATTAGAGTCAAAGGAGCACAGTAAAAACGATGTTAGAGTGGCAATTGTTGTTTGCATAGGCCCACCAAAATATGAGAGGCATGGAAAGGAATAGCCTTGGCCTAAATACAAAGAGATCCTACCCCTGAAGTTTCCTGGCATAAGACCAGCTCTAGGCCTCAGGAAAGTTATCGTTCGCTCCAAGACATTGTCCGTAGCGCCAACACACTTATCACACAGTCTCTGTTGTTGGTCTCATGTTTCTGTATTAAAGATTCTGGAATCTGCATGTCCTACATTGAAGTCATGATGAGGAGTGCCTTCTCGTTTCACCTCACCATGAAAGGGGAATGCAGGAAGCCCTGTCCTATAAGCAGGTTGTTGTTGTTGTTAAGTCTTCTCAGTGTTAAAGGAAGTCTCTTTTGAGCAGGACGATGTCTGAGCAGTGGTAGGGTCTTCCGTTGTAGAGGATTGCTTCCAGGTGATGTTATAGACAAACCTCACCATAAAGGGGCAATACAGCAAGCCCTGTCCAGTAAACAGGTCATTGTTCTTGTTGTCTTCTCAGTGCTAAGGGATGTCTCTTTTGAGTAGATCGATGTCAGAGCAGCTGTAGGGTCGTCCCTGGTACAGGAATGCCTCCGGGTGATGTTATATACAACCTTGGATGTTTTGTAAATGTCTTCTGTAGATCAAGGGGTAAATGGAGAATGTCCATTCTTCTGAGGCCTGTGCCAGGTCTTTATGTCAATGTTCAGGGTGTAAGGTCTCATTGTACTACAAGATTTGTGTGTTCCCCTTTCTATTAGATAAGAACTTATTGGTATGTATAGTATTTTCCCATGTCAGTGTGCCTACGCAAACAAGATATAAAGCCACGTGGTGCTATCAGATATATGGGGGCATAAGAACATTTCCAACAAGACCCATGACTTGGTTCAAACATAAGTATTAAACTGAGGGATTCTTTCACACCAAATTCCATATTGAGCAGTTCACAAAGAGAAGATAAAAAAAAAATGGGGGGGGATCATCACTGTATAAGAAAGTATTTAGCAAAAGTTATAGCCGTCAAAGAAAACACCCATAAAATGTTGAAAAGATATGTGTCCTTTTTATGCCTTTAAAAATAGTTGTGTGGGTGTTAACTCTAGGGCACCACTTTGGTCTGTGAATTAGGACTCAAGAGTACTTAAGTTAGAAAGGGTAAAAAAGGAGTAATGATGATAGGAGTTAAAGAAGTTAAAGAGAAATATGAACTTATGAAGGGGTATGCAAAAGGGCAGAGTACAAAATGGACATTCTGCATACATAAAAACATAATTCAATGATAGTGAGTACTAGTAATGTTTCTTGTGAGAGTACTATTAATGTTTTTTGTGCGCGCGGGGGCTATCGCCCCCGCACGATTTTGAAAATGTAGACTGGACAGAGATTACCAGTGCCAAACCTCCTCCTGCCTGACTCCCGGCTCCCAGGAAGGAGAGATCCTTCAAGAAGCTGGGAGAACAGAAGTTCAGAGCCCCACCCAGACCCTCCCTAAGGAGCCGCATGGATAGTGGGGGAAGGCCTAGGGTCCTTCAAGCTCCACCAAGGGACCCAACTCACCGGCTAGCCCAGGGGTGTGGCCCGGGGAAGCCCTGGAGATCTGGAGCAAGGCGGCAGAGGGGTGCTGGGGTTACCCAAATCCCGCACCCCCCCTAGGCCTGGCCAAGCAGGCCACCGGCATGGCGTGGGCCTGCCAAACCTCCTCCTGCCTGACTCCCGGCTCCCAGGAAGGAGAGATCCTTCAAGAAGCTGGGAGAACAGAAGTTCAGAGCCCCACCCAGACCCTCCCTAAGGAGCCGCATGGATAGTGGGGGAAGGCCTAGGGTCCTTCAAGCTCCACCAAGGGACCCAACTCACCGGCTAGCCCAGGGGTGTGGCCCGGGGAAGCCCTGGAGATCTGGAGCAAGGCGGCAGAGGGGTGCTGGGGTTACCCAAATCCCGCACCCCCCCTAGGCCTGGCCAAGCAGGCCACCGGCATGGCGTGGGCCTGCCAAACCTCCTCCTGCCTGACTCCCGGCTCCCAGGAAGGAGAGATCCTTCAAGAAGCTGGGAGAACAGAAGTTCAGAGCCCCACCCAGACCCTCCCTAAGGAGCCGCATGGATAGTGGGGGAAGGCCTAGGGTCCTTCAAGCTCCACCAAGGGACCCAACTCACCGGCTAGCCCAGGGGTGTGGCCCGGGGAAGCCCTGGAGATCTGGAGCAAGGCGGCAGAGGGGTGCTGGGGTTACCCAAATCCCGCACCCCCCCTAGGCCTGGCCAAGCAGGCCACCGGCATGGCGTGGGCCTGCCAAACCTCCTCCTGCCTGACTCCCGGCTCCCAGGAAGGAGAGATCCTTCAAGAAGCTGGGAGAACAGAAGTTCAGAGCCCCACCCAGACCCTCCCTAAGGAGCCGCATGGATAGTGGGGGAAGGCCTAGGGTCCTTCAAGCTCCACCAAGGGACCCAACTCACCGGCTAGCCCAGGGGTGTGGCCCGGGGAAGCCCTGGAGATCTGGAGCAAGGCGGCAGAGGGGTGCTGGGGTTACCCAAATCCCGCACCCCCCCTAGGCCTGGCCAAGCAGGCCACCGGCATGGCGTGGGCCTGCCAAACCTCCTCCTGCCTGACTCCCGGCTCCCAGGAAGGAGAGATCCTTCAAGAAGCTGGGAGAACAGAAGTTCAGAGCCCCACCCAGACCCTCCCTAAGGAGCCGCATGGATAGTGGGGGAAGGCCTAGGGTCCTTCAAGCTCCACCAAGGGACCCAACTCACCGGCTAGCCCAGGGGTGTGGCCCGGGGAAGCCCTGGAGATCTGGAGCAAGGCGGCAGAGGGGTGCTGGGGTTACCCAAATCCCGCACCCCCCCTAGGCCTGGCCAAGCAGGCCACCGGCATGGCGTGGGCCTGCCAAACCTCCTCCTGCCTGACTCCCGGCTCCCAGGAAGGAGAGATCCTTCAAGAAGCTGGGAGAACAGAAGTTCAGAGCCCCACCCAGACCCTCCCTAAGGAGCCGCATGGATAGTGGGGGAAGGCCTAGGGTCCTTCAAGCTCCACCAAGGGACCCAACTCACCGGCTAGCCCAGGGGTGTGGCCCGGGGAAGCCCTGGAGATCTGGAGCAAGGCGGCAGAGGGGTGCTGGGGTTACCCAAATCCCGCACCCCCCCTAGGCCTGGCCAAGCAGGCCACCGGCATGGCGTGGGCCTGCCAAACCTCCTCCTGCCTGACTCCCGGCTCCCAGGAAGGAGAGATCCTTCAAGAAGCTGGGAGAACAGAAGTTCAGAGCCCCACCCAGACCCTCCCTAAGGAGCCGCATGGATAGTGGGGGAAGGCCTAGGGTCCTTCAAGCTCCACCAAGGGACCCAACTCACCGGCTAGCCCAGGGGTGTGGCCCGGGGAAGCCCTGGAGATCTGGAGCAAGGCGGCAGAGGGGTGCTGGGGTTACCCAAATCCCGCACCCCCCCCAGGCCTGGCCAAGCAGGCCACCGGCATGGCGTGGGCCTGCCAAACCTCCTCCTGCCTGACTCCCGGCTCCCAGGAAGGAGAGATCCTTCAAGAAGCTGGGAGAACAGAAGTTCAGAGCCCCACCCAGACCCTCCCTAAGGAGCCGCATGGATAGTGGGGGAAGGCCTAGGGTCCTTCAAGCTCCACCAAGGGACCCAACTCACCGGCTTGCCCAGGGGTGTGGCCCGGGGAAGCCCTGGAGATCTGGAGCAAGGCGGCAGAGGGGTGCTGGGGTTACCCAAATCCCGCACCCCCCCCTAGGCCTGGCCAAGCAGGCCACCGGCATGGCGTGGGCCTGCCAAACCTCCTCCTGCCTGACTCCCGGCTCCCAGGAAGGAGAGATCCTTCAAGAAGCTGGGAGAACAGAAGTTCAGAGCCCCACCCAGACCCTCCCTAAGGAGCCGCATGGATAGTGGGGGAAGGCCTAGGGTCCTTCAAGCTCCACCAAGGGACCCAACTCACCGGCTTGCCCAGGGGTGTGGCCCGGGGAAGCCCTGGAGATCTGGAGCAAGGCGGCAGAGGGGTGCTGGGGTTACCCAAATCCCGCACCCCCCCTAGGCCTGGCCAAGCAGGCCACCGGCATGGCGTGGGCCTGCCAAACCTCCTCCTGCCTGACTCCCGGCTCCCAGGAAGGAGAGATCCTTCAAGAAGCTGGGAGAACAGAAGTTCAGAGCCCCACCCAGACCCTCCCTAAGGAGCTGCATGGATAGTGGGGGAAGGCCTAGGGTCCTTCAAGCTCCACCAAGGGACCCAACTCACCGGCTTGCCCAGGGGTGTGGCCCGGGGAAGCCCTGGAGATCTGGAGCAAGGCGGCAGAGGGGTGCTGGGGTTACCCAAATCCCGCACCCCCCCTAGGCCTGGCCAAGCAGGCCACCGGCATGGCGTGGGCCTGCCAAACCTCCTCCTGCCTGACTCCCGGCTCCCAGGAAGGAGAGATCCTTCAAGAAGCTGGGAGAACAGAAGTTCAGAGCCCCACCCAGACCCTCCCTAAGGAGCCGCATGGATAGTGGGGGAAGGCCTAGGGTCCTTCAAGCTCCACCAAGGGACCCAACTCACCGGCTTGCCCAGGGGTGTGGCCCGGGGAAGCCCTGGAGATCTGGAGCAAGGCGGCAGAGGGGTGCTGGGGTTACCCAAATCCCGCACCCCCCCTAGGCCTGGCCAAGCAGGCCTCCGGCATGGCGTGGGCCTGCCAAACCTCCTCCTGCCTGACTCCCGGCTCCCAGGAAGGAGAGATCCTTCAAGAAGCTGGGAGAACAGAAGTTCAGAGCCCCACCCAGACCCTCCCTAAGGAGCCGCATGGATAGTGGGGGAAGGCCTAGGGTCCTTCAAGCTCCACCAAGGGACCCAACTCACCGGCTTGCCCAGGGGTGTGGCCCGGGGAAGCCCTGGAGATCTGGAGCAAGGCGGCAGAGGGGTGCTGGGGTTACCCAAATCCCGCACCCCCCCTAGGCCTGGCCAAGCAGGCCACCGGCATGGCGTGGGCCTGCCAAACCTCCTCCTGCCTGACTCCCGGCTCCCAGGAAGGAGAGATCCTTCAAGAAGCTGGGAGAACAGAAGTTCAGAGCCCCACCCAGACCCTCCCTAAGGAGCCGCATGGATAGTGGGGGAAGGCCTAGGGTCCTTCAAGCTCCACCAAGGGACCCAACTCACCGGCTTGCCCAGGGGTGTGGCCCGGGGAAGCCCTGAGATCTGGAGCAAGGCGGCAGAGGGGTGCTGGGGTTACCCAAATCCCGCACCCCCCCCTAGGCCTGGCCAAGCAGGCCACCGGCATGGCGTGGGCCTGCCAAACCTCCTTCTGCCTGACTCCCGGCTCCCAGGAAGGAGAGATCCTTCAAGAAGCTGGGAGAACAGAAGTTCAGAGCCCCACCCAGACCCTCCCTAAGGAGCCGCATGGATAGTGGGGGAAGGCCTAGGGTCCTTCAAGCTCCACCAAGGGACCCAACTCACCGGCTTGCCCAGGGGTGTGGCCCGGGGAAGCCCTGGAGATCTGGAGCAAGGCGGCAGAGGGGTGCTGGGGTTACCCAAATCCCGCACCCCCCCTAGGCCTGGCCAAGCAGGCCACCGGCATGGCGTGGGCCTGCCAAACCTCCTCCTGCCTGACTCCCGGCTCCCAGGAAGGAGAGATCCTTCAAGAAGCTGGGAGAACAGAAGTTCAGAGCCCCACCCAGACCCTCCCTAAGGAGCCGCATGGATAGTGGGGGAAGGCCTAGGGTCCTTCAAGCTCCACCAAGGGACCCAACTCACCGGCTTGCCCAGGGGTGTGGCCCGGGGAAGCCCTGGAGATCTGGAGCAAGGTGGCAGAGGGGTGCTGGGGTTACCCAAATCCCGCACCCCCCCTAGGCCTGGCCAAGCAGGCCACCGGCATGGCGTGGGCCTGCCAAACCTCCTCCTGCCTGACTCCCGGCTCCCAGGAAGGAGAGATCCTTCAAGAAGCTGGGAGAACAGAAGTTCAGAGCCCCACCCAGACCCTCCCTAAGGAGCCGCATGGATAGTGGGGGAAGGCCTAGGGTCCTTCAAGCTCCACCAAGGGACCCAACTCACCGGCTTGCCCAGGGGTGTGGCCCGGGGAAGCCCTGGAGATCTGGAGCAAGGCGGCAGAGGGGTGCTGGGGTTACCCAAATCCCGCACCCCCCCTAGGCCTGGCCAAGCAGGCCTCCGGCATGGCGTGGGCCTGCCAAACCTCCTCCTGCCTGACTCCCCTTTTTTAGCTTTTGTTTTCATTTTGACCCACAACAAGTGGTGCTCAGGGATTCCTATGGCTCTACACTCAGGAATTACTCCAGGTGGTACTTGGGGTACCAGAGGGTTGCTGCAGAGCAAATTTAGATTGATGGCATGTAAGGTAAGTACTTTATCATCTGTACTATCTCTCTGACCCTAGGCATTTGTTTCTGTGAATGATTTTTTTTTGTTTGAGATATGGAATTGTTAACTGATAACTCACATTCAGATATGATTTTTGGAGGCCTGGTCAGGCAGAGCTGAGAGGGCTAAGAGTGAGGGTCAATGAGAATAAGAGAGAAAACAAACCCTACTAAAGAATACAAGGGGTATAAAATGACAGGTCATTGGCACTATGGATAGTAGTTGTGGATTCATAAAAGAGATCTTGTTGCATTTCTCAGTATCTCTGATGATTATTTTGGGGGTAAACAATGAATCTAATCAATGCTCAGTAAGCATGAAAGATATATATCTCTTGATTATGATGTTATGCCTTCTTCATTATTTTGTACCTTGAAGCAAGGGGTTCCAGATGTCATATCCATAGAGAAATTATATAAGAAAAATTTTAATTGAAGTAACTTTCAAAACAATTATGGGTAAAATGTTGGACAAAACAAGGTTATTTATTAAAGTTAATATATTTTGTTTGTTATGTTGTTACAATAAACAGTAATTTAGGAAAGAATAACTTGCCTTTACTTTAAACTCTTCTATAAGAGAAAAGTATAAATTCATATAATTACCAAATTAGGATGCATATTTTACATACAGTTGACCCATGTTTCAATTCCTTCTTAACAATAGTTTCCCAAAAACTATGAAATAAGATAAAATAGTTTTAAGATTAAAATAATCTTCAAATAGATTAAATTTAACTTTAGCATTTATAAAGCAACTCTTTGTGTATATAATTTAGGTGAGAATGCTCCAAGTCACACCCAGGGAACTTATTAGCTATAATTCACTTCATAGATAGCTACAAAATAAATAGTAATGAGAAAATGTAATAATAAATAAATAATAGGGGCCAAAGAGATAGCACGGCAGTAGGGTGTTTGCCTTAGACACAGAAGGACAGTAGCTCAAATCTCGGCATCCCATATGGTCCCCCGAGCCTGCCAGAAGAGATTTCTGAGCGTAGAGCCAGGAGTAACGCCTGTTACTCCTGAGTAACTGCCAGAGTGCTGCTGGGTGTGACCCTAAAACCAAATAAATAAGTAATAATAAATTGAAATAATAAATAAATAAATAGTAAAAATACATAATAAATAATACTCATAAAATAAATAGTAAGGAAAAAATGGAGAATATATCTGAATTCTAATTAAGTAATTTTTTGCAATCTACAAGTAGTAGGCCTGGCTTGAACCTGTCCAGTGGGTGCTTAGAATTGCTAAACACTATAATTGCTAAGGACTAGTGATTTTCGAATTTTGTATTTTCTTTTTTCCAAATAACTATGGAAATATTTCAATTAATTTTTCCACCATTTTATTTCTAGCTTATTTTGTAGGAAGGGCAATATAACATATTTTTTAGGCTCTGTTTCAAAAAAGAGAAGTCCAAAGTTGATGAAGATGATATGTATCATTTAAAAACCTTTGATGTTTAGATAACGGTCTTTTATTCAGGTGGGCACTCCCAGTGATGCTCACTTTTGGCTATGTGCTCAGAAATTGCTCCTGGCTTGGGGGACCATATGGGACAACCAGGAATCAAACTGCAGTCTATCCTAGGCTAGCGCTTACAAGGCAAATGCCCTATCGCTTATGCCACCACTCCAGCCCCTAGATAAATGCCTTGATAGAAATAGTCTGAGTATTCTCTTCTAGAGGAGGAACAAACAGGTTTTTGATGGGAAGGAATTTATTAGTCAAGGATTGCTTGTTGATCAGAAATATTAACTGAAGAACTCAGTAGTCACACAATTTTACACCTGTAGTGCATTTTAAAATATGGAATGAGGCTATCCCCCCCCCACACACACACCAAAAAAGCAAAAAATAGACTCAGAGTCTACTTACTCTATAACTAAGTTCTGTCACTTCAAAGTCTTAAGTAATAAAAATTAGACTGGTTTCTGCAGTGAATAAGGAGTCATAGTTCCCAATGGTGATTTAACAGGAAAGATGTCTACTTTTGCATTAGAACATTCGTGACTGAGAATTGTCTCTTTGTGTAAACCCATTGAGATATTATGTTTTTCTAGTTGTAATAGGCAGCTTATAGTACTAATACTGAGCAGTACAAAAAAACGGCTAATTTGGAAATTTTGGAAGGCTTCCTGGAATATTAATATTTTATTGAGCTCTTAAGTAGGCATTTATGAGCCAGGAGATTTCTAGAAGAGCAAAAGTGGGTGTTACATAAAGATATTATAATCCTTATTACTGACCAAAAATCTTTACAGATAATAAAATGCAAACAAAATAAATTAAACCAAACTTGGGCTGGAGCAATAGCACAGTAGATAAGGCATTTGCCTTTCATGCGGCTGACCCAGTACCGACCTGAGTTTAATCCTCAGCATCCCATATGGTGACCAGAGTTTACCAGGAGCAATTTCTAAATACCACCAGGTGTGGTCCCCAGAACCCCCAAAATAAATAAATTCAATAAAACATGAAAACACATTAGTCATTGAGGATACAGAGATTTCTATTGACTCAGAATGACCTATTAACCAACCAGGGGCTCTCAAACTCTTTAAACAGTCTGTCCCTCAGACTGTTGAAGAGATGGACTATAGTTTAAAAAAACTATGAACAAATTCCTATGCACACTGCACAGTTTGTATTTAGAAGTAAAAAATGGGAACAAATACAATATTTAAAATGAAGAACAATTAAAAGTAAATAGACTTACCAATAGTTCTTTTATTATTTTATTTTATTTAAACATCTTGATTACAAACATGATTGTGGTTGGGTTTCAGTCATATAAAGAACACCCCCCATCACCAATGCAGCATTCCCATCACCAGTGTCCCAAATATCCCTCCTCCCCATCCCACCCTTGCCTGTACACTAGACAGGCTTTCCACTCCCTCATTCATTCACATTGTTCTCAGTGTAGTTATTTCTCTAACTGCACTCATCACACTTTGTGGTGAGCTTCATGAAGTGAGCTGGAACTTCCAGCCCTCCTCTCTTTTGTCTCTGAAAATTATTGCAAGAATGTCTTTCATTTTTCTTAAAACCCATAGATGAGTGAGACCATTCTGCATCTTTCTCTCTCTCTGACTTATTTCACTCAAAATAATAGATTCCATGTACATCCATGTATAGAAAAATTTCATAACTTCATCTCTCCTGACGGCTGTATAATATTCCATTGTGTATATGTACCACAGTTTCTTAAGCCATTCATCTGTTGAAGGGCATCTTGGTTGTTTCCAGAGTCATGCTACGGTAAGTAGTGCTGCATCAAAAATAATGAGAACAAGCAGTGTTGGTGGGAATGTGGAGAGAAAGGAACTCTTATCCACTTCTGGTGAGAATGCTGTCTAGTCCAACCTTTATGGAAAGCAATATGGAGATTCCTCCAAAAACTGGAAATTAAGCTCCCATACGACCCAGCTTTACCACTCTTAGGGATATACCCTAGGAATACAAAATACAATACAAAAATATCTTCCTTATATTTACCAATATTTCAATGGGAACTATGTGTCTGCTTTTGGAAACCTATAGTTTGAGGACCATTGTCTGAGACTGCGAGTAGGAGTCCAGAGACAGAGAGACGGAGGGGAGTTGGAGAGTGCGACATACATCCCAGACATTTGCACTTCAGTTTGGGATAAATTGGAGATTAAGCAGATTAGGTAGAAGCAGCAAAAACACCCAGTGGGTTGGCAGGCTTCATGTGGCCCACGGACCATAGTTTTAGAACCTCTGCACAAATACTCATCCTCACAGTACACAGATTAAGCCAGAGAACCTCTAAATTTATTGTCCTCAAATCTTGGACCAGGGAGTAACTATCTTGTAATTTTGAGTATCTGAGATTTTCTTTTGCTGCTACTGTCATAAATAGGCAAGTGTTGTGATAAAAGAATACAGTTAATTGGTAGAAGTTATTGGGTAAATGACTAATTTATTAGCATGTCAGGCTCTTTCTGCTAGCAAGAGTAGTAATTCATGTATAAGGAATTATTCTTTCTCAGTAGGACTGGATATCTATTTTCTTCTGTATTTTCACAGAGCAATTGGGTCCTGAATTTGAATTTGAATTTGAATTGTGTGGTGATTGCAATTGGAGAATATTTTATAATTGAGTGAATCAATATAATTATTAAATCAGTAACTTTAGATGAAATAGAATTATAGCAACTAAAGCTGCTTTAAATTTTGTTTAGTTTTATAAACAATTGTAATGTTTCCTAATTACTATAGATTTTTATTTTAGGTTTTAGATTTAGATTTTAATTTAGCTTTAATTACTTTATACAAATTTAAAGGCATGGGGATGAAAATAAGGAGGTAAAGTAAAAAAAAAAAGCCAATAGCACTAATATATTTTGCCACTTGTCTGAAATTTTCTCTAGTCAGTTTTATTTATAAAGGCATTATTTATGGCACTATTGTACTTGACCTCATGTGATCATGTCAGATTCTAATGTGATCTAGGAGATAAAAAGTGCATATGTATGCTTTGAAATTCTTCATATACAGGGAAAATATCTTGCAAGCTTTCTAGACTAGTAGTTATATTTGTTTCTCTCTTTTCTTTCTCATACTTTATTTTACAGATTTATTTTATAATTTTTCTGAATTGACATTATGGTTGAATACAGCATTCTGTTGTTTTTAAGAGTCAGAATAAGGGGTTGGAGGGGAAAAACAATCTAAAAAGTAGTACTTTTTTTAGATTACTAGTTTAAGATTTTGCTGGGCATATAGCTAGTGGAAATCTCAAAAATAAATGAAAAGAAAAGAGGACAGAAAATAAAAGAATAAAAAACCAAGAAAAACTCATAATTACTCTATTTTGTTGATGGTAGGAAATTAAAATTTTAATATTCAACTTACATTGAGTATATTGATTTAAAAATGATTGTATAGTGTTTCCTTAATTTAAAAAGAAAATTTTAAGAAATATTATTGAAAAATCCTAGGATTTGGAAAGGGATGTTAGATGGAATTTTAAAATATATATAGTTGGGGCTGAAGTGATAGCACAGCTGTAGGGTTTTGCCTTGCACGCAGCTGAAGCAGGACAGACCTGAATTCGATACTCGCTGTCCCATATGGTCCCCTAAGCCAGGAGTGATTTCTAAGCACATAGCCAGGAGTAACCCCTGAGTGTCACCGGGTGTGTCCCCAAACCCCAAAATAGTTTAAGTAAAATGGTCATAATAATTTTAATATTTATTAATTTTCTGCACAAAGTTATTAAATACCATCACCAACAAATTGAGCTATACCCTCCATCACTGTCCAATGTAACCTCTGGGTCATACCTTGTTTCTTCCCAACTCTTATACAATGGTTGGTAATTGAAGTTTTATAATCCATTGGCCAAGGGATTTATCTTATTTGATACTGGTTGCTAGAAGAAATTTTAAAAGCTAGAGGACAAATTAAAAGGCTTTTATTAATTTGACATATAAACTTATTTTGTAATTTTAAAATTACATTGAAAAGTATGTAGATAGATGCATAATTCATGTCAGTTTATTTTACTTAGGAAAACATTAAGATTCAGGCCTGAAAAACCTAGAGTAGGTGAAAAGAAAAAGATTTGAATTTTGATATCTTTAAAGATATTTAGAGGGTATTTGTATTTAATTTTTAAAATTATATATATATATTTTTATTGAGGTGATATGGTTATAGTATTAATATTTATTATTTTGGTGTACAAATTACTACAGCTCCAACACCACCAAAGTGCCAAAGACCCTCACCCACACTTCTTAACTCCTGGCCTCTCAGCTCTGCCTCTTCTTCCCTTTCCAAGCTTCCTTCCCATTGATGCTTGGTAGCCTCAGTTCATAGTTCAAGTCCAAGGGCTCATTGTCATTGGTGGCTTCCTTTACCCTTGCTTGCACCTTTATATCTCACATTCAGAAGAGATCTAATTAGGGATCTAATTACTACTAGAGATCTAATTACTACTGGCTATTTTCTCAAATATCACTGAGTAGAGCTAAGAGCTGGAATGAATGGAATGGCATGCAAGGCAAGTACCATACTCCTTAGAATTATCTCTCTATAACAATCAATTCTACAATTTCTTTTTTTTTCCTTTATTTAAACATCTTGATTACATATATGATTGTGATTAGGTTTCAGTCATGGAAAGAACACCCCCTTCACCAGTGCAACATTCCCACCACCAATGTCCCAAATCTCCCTCCACCCCACCCCACCATCACCTGTAGTCCAGACAGGCTTTCCAATTCCCTCATTCATTCACATGATTATGGTAGTTCTCTGTGTAGTTATTTCTATAACTGCACTCACCAATCTTTGTGGTGAGCTTCATGAAGTGAGCTGGAAGTTCCAGCCCTCCTCTTATTGTCACTGAGGATTGTTGCAAAAATGACTTTTATTTTTCTTAAAACCCATAGATGAGTGAGACTATTCTGCGTCTCTCTCTCTCCCTCTGACTTATTTCACTCAGCATGATAGATTCCATGTACATCCATGTATAGGAAAATTTCATGACTTCATCTGTCCTGATGGCTGCATAATATTCCTTTGTGTATATGTACCACAGTTTCTTTTGCCATTCATCTGGTGAAGGGCATCTTGGTTGTTTCCAGAGCCTGGCTATTGTGAATAGTGCTGCAATAAATATAGGTGTGAGGAAGGGGTTTTGTATTGTATTCTTGTGTTCTTATGGTATATCCCTAGAAGTAGAATAGCTGGGTCAAATGGGAACTCAATTTCCAGATTTTAGAGGAATCTCCATATTGCATAGAGATTGGACTAGATTGCATTGCCACCATCAGTGGATAAGAGTTCCTTTCTCTCCACATCCCCACCAGCACTGATTGTTCTCATTCTTTGTGATGTATGCCAATCTCTGTGGTGTGAGATGGTACCTCATAGTTGTTTTGATTTGCATCTCCTTGATGATTAGTGACAAGGAGCATTTTTTCATGTACCTTTTGGCCATTTGTATTTCTTTTTTATCAAAGTATCTGTTCATTTCTTCTCCCCATCTCACAAATATATGCAGTGTTGAGAAATGAAGAAAATAACAGACACAGAGACCTCATATTTGCTCATTGAGATTGGAGAAGTAGGCAGAAACTCAGTTATAAAAGAGTCCATCTAGAGTACATTGGTACACTGATGTTTTTGAAATTAATGACTGTTGAGACATCTTTCATCATAGTCTTGGTTTATTATTTTCCTCAATATTCACTGAGGTAATATTGGGGCAGAAAAAATTAAGTTTCTTATGAACTTTATATTGGGCAGTAATAAAAACAACCACATAAGCAAAAGGACACATCATTTTTAACAAAAAAATTTTTTTTAGTTATCTAGAGTTTTCCTATAAAAAGAGGGTAAATAATAAGTGGAGATAATAATAAGTTAATAAATAGATGTTGAGTTTCTACAGAAAGGATATTTTCTTTGGTGATAAAAATACAGAATATACATGGGGAGTCTATTTAGAAGTTATGTGTAAGTTTTCATTGATGTGAGAAATTCGAATTTATAAGCACAAAATAAAATAAACAAATGCAAGTAAATTAACAGAGTAGACAAACTAATTTATGTTCTACAGAGCATATCTATCAGTTTGTGTAAAATTCATTAACATAGTTTTAAATATCAATGAATCTTAAGATTGTATGGAATAAACATAGTTTTTCACACCTTTATCCAACATTATGTTGGCATTATAAATATTTTTAGTGTTAAGGTATCCCTGTAACAAATATCCTAAATAAGGTTTAGAGAGTTAAATAATATTCATTTTGCTACCTTATGGTTCTCTGGTTAGGAATTATTGTTTTAGTCTTCTATTTTAATGGTGAGGTCAGAATAGGTAATATTGCTGCTGGTGGCTGGCTTTAAGTTGCTAGAATATATACAACTTGGTCAGCAGATAAACAAGTGATTATTGTCAAAACAATAACTTGAACCTCACAGAGCCAGGATGAACTTCCCAGTTCCCTTGAGGGAATGCTGAGAATAGGACCCCAGCCACTTCTTTCCACCTTCTATTGATAAAAGGCTTGTCAACAGTATACTCCTGTTCAAAGGGAAGGGTAATAGAGTTCATTTTTCACAAGAATTGTGGGTCATATTCGAGAATGGTTATAAGGTAAAAAGGATGGTAAGAGATTGTGACCAATTGTAACCTATCCTGTTTCCTATCTTTCTATGAAAAATGACCCTGGGTTAAACTACCTTCATTATTGACTCGGAAGTTTTCATTTTATAAAAATTAAGCATCATGGAGAAATACAGGATTAAAACTCATGCCTTGCTAGACATAGCAGAGTTCCACAAACACTGCCACTGCTGGGGAATGAAATGAATGCGAAGTAGTCATCCTGTAGCTCCCAATACCACTGAATGCAGCCCTACCCTCGCAGGGGTCCTCAAACTTTTTAAATAATTCACTGTCCCTCAGACCATTGGGGGGTCTAACGATAGTAAAAACAAAACTTATGAACGAATTCTTATGCACACTGCATATATCTTATTTTGCAATGAAGAAACAAAACAGATACAAATATAATATGTGGCCCACAGGCCATAGTTTGAGGACCACTCAAGTAATAATAAATAAAAATATTCAGATAATACATCCATGTAAAATTGCAAATAAATTTCCAAGGTGAATCAGCATAAGTTAATATGCATGCAAGTATATTATTCCATAAAGGAAAATAATTTTAGAATAATGCTCATCAATGCTATTTTCTTTTAAAATGTGGACCTCTTTCTCAGGCCAAAACTTAAATATATTTCTATTACATTTTTTTGTTTTGTTTTTTTTTGTTTTGTTTTGTTTTTGACCCACACCTGGCGGTGCTCAAGGTTTACTCCTGGCTGTCTGCTCAGAAATAGCTCCTGGCAGGCACGGGGGACCATATGGGACATCGGGATTCCAACCAACCACCTTTGGTCCTGGATTGGCTGCTTGCAAGGCAAACACCACTGTGCTATCTCTCCGGGCCCTTCTATTACATTTTTAAAAGATAAACCTTCCAGAGCTTTAGTTAACCCATCAGATATCTATTTTCACAGGTCTGGAGGCTGCAAAGTTCAAGACCAAGGTGTCCTCAAATCAGTTGTGTTCTGTGCTAGCAGATGGCTATTTTCCACTGGTTCTCACATAGTTTTTTTTTTTTTTCAACATTTTTATTGCTCTTTTATTAGGATACTAGATTATATAAGTCCCTCATTATACTCACTGAACCTTACTCAATTTTAGGGTGATACATGTTGACCTATTCATGTCTTCTGTAATAATGTTAAAACAGGGGTACTAATGCAGGACTGGTAACAGTGAGTCTGTTGGTTCATGATTCCCAGGTTCCTCAATATTTTCTAGAATGAACATAAAGATATTCAAACTCAGAGTTACTAGGTAGAAAAGTTTATTGTAAATCAGAGGAGAAAATAGTTTCTCCCATGTTGGAGGTACTTAGCAAAGACTAAGTTAAATATAGTTCAGTGTGTGTGTGTGTGTGTGTGTGTGTGTGTGTGTGTGTGTGTGTGTGTTTAATAGGAAACTGATTCTTTGTATAGGCCTTAATTTTCCCTAAGATTACCCATAACGTTTTTCAAAGATAAACACTCTTGAAATTCAGTTGCTAAAGCAATCCTTAGGAAAAAAGAAGATGGGAGGCAAAACTTTCCCTAACTTTAATTTATATTAAAAAGAAATAGCCATTGAAACAGCATAATACTGGAATAAAGGCATACCATCAGATCAATAGAATAGACCTAACTATTCTGAGACTGATTTCCAGAAATAAAATCAATTAATTTTGAATAAGGAGAGCCTTTTCAACAGGTGATGTTCAGATAACTGAACATCAACATGAACAAATACATGCAAAAAAAAAAGTAAACTAAGATTCTTTATTACCATGCATAAAATGGATGAAGACCTGAATTAGATAGAGGAAAATGTAGGCAAAACACTCCATGACATTGATACTAAAGTCATCTTCAGAAAAAAAAAAAACCTCCACTGTCCAAGTAAGTGGAAGCAAAGATAAAGAAATAGGACAACATTAAGCTGAGAAGCTTCTTCACTTCAACAAAGACTAGGATACAAAGTTTACCCATGGAATAGTGGAATTATTCACCCAATAACCATCAGAAAATGGGTTAATATCTAAGATATATAAGGTACTGTTGGAATTAAACTAGAAAAAACATATAGACTCATCAAAAATGTGTGTATAGCTTGAATTCATAATATTAAATTCATAATATCACATATATGTGTGTATTGAATTTTAGTTCTCTAAATCTGAGTATGAGCTTTGAGATTTTTTACTCACCATTTCCCCAGATCTTGAATTCTCGGGCAGGTACTTGGTTGTTAATATTTTATTCAGCTCTTTCCATGATCTATGACTACTGCATATCTCTTGCCTGCAGTCATACTGTAAGCTTAAATCTAATTTTGTCCATCAAAATGGACACAAAAGTTTGACTGAGCAGGTGAGGGGATAAAATTTAGCTACTTTCTGTTCACCACCTGTGTGCTTGGGGACAAACACTGTCCAACATTAACCCAGAGGGAGGGAATTTCAGAGATAGTCACTGAATGGGCTCAAGGCTCTTTGCAAGGTGTCCATCAAATTTCAAAACACATCAATGTAATTTGATTAGTGAGTCCTGTCAACTGCTTTGATGAACACTTGGTTTATGGTGAATGAAAACATATGGCCAGGGCAGACACTACACCTGAGGCTCTTGCTGCATTGGCATACCTTGTAATGTTCTAATGGTTTTAGTGCTGTTGAAATCTCCCAGTGACCCACGAATCACACAGCATTTTATTCCCTGCACCTTATTATTTTTTCTGACAGAAAGCAGTAGACTTACACATAATATTGTTCAACATTTTCAGCAATATTATGCTATACAAGGCACCATTGTAGTACAGAACTAGTTTTCTCAATTACATGAAATTGAGGTTTGCTTTTAAACTATTAATAAAAAAAGGAATGAAGTGGTTTGTTGAGTTTTGTTTTTCTAAAATGAATATTAGAAAATGATCTACTATTTATCTAATAAGAAACTTCCTTTATGAATACCAGTCATTGTTCTATGATAATATTTTCCCTAGAGTGCATGGCAATATATTGAAGGTGTGTTACCATACCTGGCGGTATTTAGGGATCATTCCTAACAGTGCCATATGCAGGGGAACATAAGAACTGGAGGTCAATTTGGGGTCAGCCATGTATACAATACTTCATCATTTTATACCTTTTGATCAAAAATATTTTATTATGAACTAGATATATTTATTATTATTATTATTATTATTTGGTTTTTGGGCCACACCTGGTGGTGCTCAGGAGTTACTCCTGGCTGTCTGCTCAGATATAGCTCCTGGCAGGCACGGGGGACCATATGAGACACTGGGATTCGAACCAACCACCTTTGGTCCTGAATCGGCTGCTTGCAAGGCAAACACCACTGTGCTATCTCTCTTAGCCCACATTTATTATTTTTGATGTCAAGAAACTCACATATAAAACTCAAATATAAAATCAAACTTGAAAATCTCCCACTAAGAATCATTCCATATACTCTCCACTTTCATTTCTCTCTTCAGAGAATAATGATTTCAATTATTTGATATTCATTTCTTCACCTTTTCCAAAAATCAGTCCATGCATATCTTTTGTCCCTAGAAACGTCAATATCTCAGGGTGATTCAATTTAAAAAAATTCTTTAATGAGTTCAAGGATTCCATTCTCCTATACAAAAGGTCAGTTCTTAAATTGGGGAAAGGAAAATACAAGATAACCCTAGAACATTATTTTGTTAATACCAGAAAATAGTAAAATATTCAAAGGAAATAAAAGCAATGAATGAATCAGAATTTAATATGAAAGATTCCATTAGCCAAAAGCAAAACAATGTAAATAAAGTACTAGCTAAAATACTCACAGTCAATTTAAAAAATACTTGAGCTCACACTGATAGGAAAATTTATTAATTAGATGTGGCAGGAGGGTCAAATATTAGAATTCTGAGTTTTACAAATGTGTTCTCTACTTTAGGATTGTAATTTAATGTCCCTTTCCTTGAATGTAAATTGTGATTTTTGTGAGTATATTATAGTAAATAGTAAAAGTAAACGTGGTAACTTTAAAGAGCCTATTAATACACTCATCAAATGACTAGGTTATCTTCCCAGTAAAGCCGTATGTTGTCAGGTACCCTATGATATAGTAGAGAAATAAGGTTCATTTTTTCTCAAAGCATCTATAATGTAGTTTCAGCAGAAGAAAACATCAGACAAACCTAACCTCAGATATTTTCTATCTAACCAGTATTCTATCTGTGAAGGCCTTGAAAAGCAAGACGGACCTGAGAAACTATTATTATGGATTTGGAGATGGCAAAGGAGACATGATAATGAAACACAAATGGGGGTACTCCGAACCCATTTAAATGGTAACTGAATTGAAAAAAAGAAAGATTGTTAGCAAAACCTATAAAAAAAAAAGTGATAACTTTGGTTAATGGTGTCAGAGCATAGGTAATGTTGAGCCGAGACATTATACTGTATAAAACAAATTCAAATATTAAGGGAAACTGTGTAGTGGATATATTGAGCTCTGAATTATCATTGTAAATAATGTATCTAAATCATATTATTTGAAATTAAAATAAAAATTAGTATATCTGTGTTTACCCATAATTTTATTTATGCTATAAAAGCATTATGAAAAAATATTATAAAACATTTAAAAATAGAAAAATGTTGCCTCTAAAATGTCAACCAAGTAACCATTGTTATTTAATCACTTATCACATATTGTTCTACTGAATGTATGAGATGAGTTAAATGTGATGTTAGGAATAAATTATTTATAAGTAGAATCAGGAAGTGTGATGAAATTCAAGAAGCAATATGTCCTGCTTGGTTAAAGGAATTATACAACTTTAGAGTGACTCTTGATACTTAAATTACACATTTAGCTCAGAATTTATCCTATAAATTTGATTTTAATGAAAGCAAGATTCAAGTTTTGAATAACTTTTGAAATAAACAATCTCTTATTTCTATGCCTAGTTTTATTTAGAGAAAAATCTATAGAAAATGGACCATTTTAGAGCAGCAAATTAGCTTTTAGCTAATGATTTGTTGGCAGCTACTGAAATATAACCATTTTCTGAATGAGTGAGTAACTTAGGAATACTTAAAGTACTTTATTTTGCTTCTTGATACTTTCTCAGGAGTCATTTTTTTTCTTCACATAACCATTTTTTTTCAGTAGCATAGT